>NW_017387306.1:295079-507786 GCF_001636725.1 Cordyceps fumosorosea ARSEF 2679 | reverse complement strand
GGGGCTGGAGAGGGGAAGGGGGGGGGGGTCACGGCACTGGGGGAGAGATGAGCGAGATGGGCTCAGATGGTTCCAATCAGGCGGAGCATTTAGAATTTAGCGGTCGCAATAGCGGTGGTGAAGGTGCTAGCGGTAGCAGTAGGTAGTGGTCTGTCGGACTGTGCGAGCATTTTTGGTGGTTGAACTTTAGTGGCTTGATGCTTTGCCCTTCACAGGTACTGGTGCCGGGTTACAGGGCCAGAGTTCAGCCTTCAAGGGCCTGCTAACTTTTCCGGTTCTTTTAGCGGTCTAACTGGAAGGACTTGCCGTTGGACTGGCGCATTGTAATTACTCGTGGGCAGCCCTGGAGCCCTGGCTTTAGCGGCCTTGGTGGCTTTGGTGGCTTTCAGTGGCGCTGGTGGGGGTGAGTTGGATATGTAAGGGCAGAAAGGTACTTGCTGCGAAGCCCGGTGATGAGAGAAGAAGATCATGAAATAGTCTCAAAATATTCATTCGTCTGGCACCTATGATCGTGAACAAACATGACTCTTGTTTTCCTGTGATTGGGTTATTTTCCATGATCGACCTGTCAAAATCAAGCCATACTTGGCCATCACCGCGAGTACCGGTACGACGTTACGCCCTCACAAGGCCGCGCCTAGCGCAACTGGGCAACTGGGTTCGAGGCTAGTGGGAGGGGCGGACCAACGTACCTGACTATTTGGGACAAGGCGGGTGAGCCGCCATGAGCAGAAGGGCAAGTGGCAACTGGGCCCAGTGGAAAAGCCACCTCAAGCCCAGTTGGCCAAGCCCAGCAGGCCCACGAGTCGAGTCGGGACGAGGCCACAGATGATCCGTGGAGACGACTCCTCTACCGGCCCAATAGCCACCCATCGTATCAGTTGTCGATGGCTGAACTAGAAGCCGTCTGGATAGGTTGATGAACGAGGCGAGGCGGATGTACGGAGATTGATTCTGCTTTCCCCTCTCGCCTCACGGCCGCGCCCGGCCATCCCTCAGCTGGCTATGAACAAGATGGGCGAGTTCCTTGTAAATCAATCTCGTTTTATACCCAGTAGCTATGCAAAGGTTGGTGCTCCGCAGCCAGCCTCGCAGATTATTCTTCTGCCGTTGTGCGATCAACCATGTGCCGCATCGGCTTACCTGCCGTGTTATACGAAGCACCGGAGCACAGCCGCCAACTACCGAGCAACTCTAATAAGCCAGACCCCAGCAGGCAAACAAATCTGCCACCGTCTGCCGAAATGAGAAGCAGATTCAACATCGTCCGTTCTCCGATCGCCTTCCTTCCGCCTTGGTTCCCTTCCCGTTTCAAGCCAGGCCCGGTCACGTCGCTGTCATCAGACGCGGCACGCACCGTGATCTGACATTTCATTACACAACTGTTCCGTACCCCAGAAATAACCCGACATATTAGATTCTGGAATCCCGAAATGTTTTCTCGTAACAGCAGGCCCCATCGTGACTCCGACTCCAGCCAGTCAGCCTAGCTGGCGTCGGCTTTTTGTGGCGGCGCGCAAGCCTTGCCTCTCTCCGCCTATCCCCTGCATCCGGATCATGGCCGTTCGGTTTTTTTTTTTTTTTTTTTTTCATCAGTGTTAGTTACCTAGGCACGGAGTACCTGGCTCACCGAAGCAGCAGGGGCAAAGCCTCGGCGCGCTTGCGGTGTCGCCCAATTCGAACTCGTTTTTCCCACAAAATGTTTAAACTGGGGCGCAGTCGCATGTTCTTTTTTCTTTCCGCGCATCGCTACACATTTCCCAACGTGGCAATCCTGTTTTGTAATATGGAAGGATAAGGATATAACTGTCTTGTTGCGAAAATCTCCCGTGACTAGTAGCAACACTGAACGATCGCGCGTATCACAGCGAAAACAATTAAAAATACTGTAATTCGTACAGATAGTTTGTCAAAAGGAAATAACTAGAAAAAAAAGAAGCGAGATGTCTCAAAGTAAAAACATCCACGCGCAAGGGGGACACGGCCCGGAAACCTGGTGTTCTCCCTGGCGCGTTATACAGTAGAATTGATGCGGTCCATACTGTCCGGTACGTGCTGAATAATACCTACGGGTAATATGTATGTATGCCTGATGATCGGAGGGAGCATCGTGGCCCCCATCCTCATCTCCCCTTATTATAATAAGAGAATAAACGCAATAACGTGCACTATCCTGCTGACCCGGCCTCATCATCTGCTCATGGTAGTGATGGAAAAAAAATCATATGGCTGCTGCGACTAAACCATGTGCGTTCTTTTACATGCTTTTATAGATTACTGGAGGTAATAGTCAACAATAAGTATCTCTCTGGAAAGTACAGATACATACAGTAACGTTATTTCATCACGGGCTTATCCGTCCTCCAATTCGGGCGGGGCCCGCCAGTCTTGCCTGGAATGCTGGCGTGGTCCGAGGTAGCAATTCAGCGCATCTGACACTACCCTCCCTCCATCAACCGAGCCTGGAAAGAAGGTGAGGAAAAAGAAAGCAAAGGAAAAAACCACACACAGGACCCTCCTCTCCTTTTACGACTGACCAGACCGGCGCGGAATTTGCGGCTGCACTGGTGGGGCCTGTGCCTGCTGTTGTCTCACACGCTCATTTCATCATGATGCACACTCGAATGTCTTGCCTCCCCCTCGCATTATTAACTGCCCAATACTATTGCCGAGTTGAGTTGCCAGTGAACGCACTCACCAATCGCGCGAGCAAGGGGCAGGGCAGAGCAGGCTGACAGGCCATCGTCTCCATGTCCAATGGATTGGAATCCGAGACATTTGCGCATGGCCTTGTCATTAACCAGGTCGCTGGCGCAAAATACAAGGCAGAAGAACCATCAGTCTTCTCGGTGACTTTGGTCGCGCTCGCACCACCCACCACTGGCCAACAACAAGCCGGACTGGCTGCCATCGCACAATAAGCCACCTACCGCAATGGCATCGGCCGCGCAGCACGCTACGCCATTGTGTCTGGAGATGGAGATGGATTGACCTCGATACCTGCACCTGCGCCTGCACCTGGTACCAATCTGGTAGGTGCAAAAGTAATCGGTACACCACGATGCTTTTCGCGCACTGATGAGCCCATCTCGCCCGCAGCGTACGGCTCAAGCCAGCCGCTCACTTGGCATGACGGCTGGTCGGAGGGGAGGGGGCATGACCTCCCGCGCGGGGGCTTTGACCTTCTTCTTTTCGCCTGGTTCCGTCCCTGCTCACCCGGCTTCCCTCCTTGGTTGTACGCACACGCAACTGATCCGTACTGAGTAATCGTACCTCCATAGGTGTACATGTAGATTAGCTGCTCCGTACTGCGCCGAGTTGCGACCGTACAGAACGGCGCGGGCAAGGGGTCCCTGGCTCGTCCCAACGCTCTCTCGCTTGACTGATGCACGCGTCAGTGGAGATCTTCCATCGTTTCCAAAACGTTATGCTACCGTGATGATCCTTGTTTCATGCTCCTCTTCTTGCCGGGGTAGACGATGCGCTTGTAATCTATGTACCAACGCAGAGCTATGCCACGATGCGGCTTTGTGCGGGACACAATGTCGCGAATGCAAGTATTATGTGTGAATATGAGGATGAAGATGAGCAGTGTTGCCTCCCCCCGCGTATGCATACATGCATGCATACTCCTGCGTCTTATGCATCTCGTACATCTTATGCAAAGGCATAGGCTTTTTGTGCTGCATAATAAAAGAGCCTCGACAATGCAAGCATAGCCATCTAATGCTGGCCTTGATGGACCGTCACCAATTGGCGACCGTCGGCTCACCACCCGTCACCGTCGTCACCGTACCGGCCCGTCTATAACTCCCGCCGAAAGACATATTGGCCTCTGGAAGCTAAAATGTATTGAGCTTATATTGGACCCTACTTCTCCTGATAATTTAAAACCTCATTGTTCTATCCAAGCCGCGGCAGCTGGCATCGAAAGCATTGAGCGGCCACCGTGGCAACCCGTGTCTGCCATTGACGAGCCAAAACTGAACCGAGGCGCTAATTGTTAACGGGGAAGGCTACCGACCGGTCCAGTATAAAGTCAGACTGATACACGCGCTATCAAAGATCTGCAAAAGGTCGGTCAAACGCGCATTCCAGACACTTTGACGGTGTGCAGCCGAAGGGGCCCACCAGGCGTACGCCGAACAACTCGCCTCGATTTCCAGCTTGCCTGGCCAGAGTTTGACTCTGGTCGCGAGGAAAGCGTGGTTGCTTTTTCGCCTCAGTCTGGCATTTTCAGCGCCGTCGTCGGGCTGATGCAGAAAGACGGTTATGCGATGCTGATTAGGCATTGCAACACATGCCCCCCTTGATGCAACTGTACATAAGACTGCACGTCAGGCGGACCATTGAACCACTTTGGGCAAAGGAACCGCCCTCAGTAACTACCCAATAGTTTGGAAACCATGAATGACTGAAATGCAGGGCTGATGATACGCGAATCGCGTGAAGGACAGGAAACAAGGTTAATAGACCGCATGTGCTAGCCAGTCTGCCATCTACTTGTGCGATAGTGCCCTGTTCAATCATCTAAGTAGATATTAGCTCTTTGAGAATTTGAAGGGAAGCCCACTGTCCGGATAGGAGCCACAAGGAAACCGTTCAACACGTTGGAAGGCCATGTTGTCGGCCCGAGTCGCACCTGCATAGAGTGAGTGACCTTTGCATCGCCAGAGGTACCAGAGCTTCCATGTGAGTGGGCAGAGTAGCCATTTGGAACACTTCAGAAGCCACAGAGGGGCCCTACGTATGTATGGATGGATACAGACTTTTGGCGGGCAAGCCCGTTCACCACGTCGATAGACGCGGTTTGCCTCCAGCTGGTATGCTGGAGATTCATCTTCGTCTGCACTAGGACTAGTGGATGCGCTGCTTTTCCCCTGTTGATGAAGGGTACTTTCCCAATGCCTCGGGGTTTCCTTTACTTGCCACCATGGGTCTTTCTTTTCCCAAATCGCTTTTTTTTTTCATCTGGTGTGCGCCATTAGCTTGTTGGTTCCCCGGAATCATGGATTTGGCAAGAGTGTGTGCATCGCCGTTTTAGACTTTCGGCGTCGCCTCTGATCGAGTCTCGGCTGTGTTTCCAGAAGCGGCTGGCGGGAGAAGAAAGGGAGGAGAGAGGTTAGGGAAAGGATGGCGGAGAGATCGGCGGCCGCGTGGGGGAGGACAAAATGATGGGTTGAATGATTCAGCCGCTGCCTTCGCAGGTAACTAAACTGTGCTGGTAGGCTGTCAAACATGCATGCATGGAACAAAACCCTTGCGGAATGAGCCATCACAACTGTTTGGTGGAAAGGACTGGTTAATCGATCAAGGCATACGGATAGACTCCCCAATCTACCAGTACGCGTGGATTGATTTTGCAGACAGAGAATGTCGAGGGGGTCTTGCAAGAGGAAGAAGTGAGACCGTGGAAATTGGCAACAATGTGAGAGGCGATTTTGACTCAGGGTGATGAGGGTGTCTTGCTTTTTTCGCGCTGCTACTGGGATGGAAGGGAGGGGAGGGGATGGTCTAGGTGGGTGAGCTTATGGGCGAATGTGGTGTGGTAAAAGCGGCGACCCAGACTCACATCTTGGTGTGCTTCCCTGGAACGCGGCTTGTGGGCTTCCATGGCTGGACCTGGCTGCGCATCGACCTCCGTATATTACTGTATAGTACCTCTATTAGGCTGGCAATATGCGGGGAAACCAAAGTACCGCTTCATGATTAGCACGACGACTTCTTCTGCTGGTTAGTTAACACTTGTTAGCACTTGCACTACCTCTCGATTGGCGCAAGAAAGTCTGTCTGGCAACGGTGCAGGCCGCGGGTGGCCGAGGGAGACATTCCTGGCGATTGCCCGCTGAGACCCCTCCCTGCCCTGTCAGGCAGGTCCCTACCAGTGCAGCTCACGTACTTCATTTTCCAGTGGGTGTCTGGGCCTCGTTTTCAGCGCATGGACGGCTGACCCCCCGTGGCCGAGCGACGTACCCTTTTAGCTGCAAATGCTGCAAATGCTGCAAAACTGGTGCGGAAGCTGATAACCCGGTACCTACAAGTCATATAGCGGCGTTGTCTCTGGCGACTTGGTGTGGGCATGCTGGCTGGAAAATGTCTGGCTCTTCTCCCCATAACAAGACACTGAGGTCTCATTCTCTCCTCGCCCCAGAACCAAAAGCCCCCCATCTGATCACCACTAAACCGTTACTAGTACCAGGTGGTCCTCATCCCCAGCCCATCCCACCAAAGCGCATTCTCTCGCTCTCTTCCGTCCCATCCAATCCATCCACCCATCCATCCTCTTCCTCACTTCGCCAACCTTGTTTCCCTACCACACGTCGTCCCTTTTCAATCCTCGACACTTCAACCTTCGATTCTCCTCGCTCGATTTCTTGGCGATTTTTAATTCGGCGCATCTTTCGACGAAACTTGGCACTACCGACCGTTTACACCCCGTCAATCAGTACATCGCGTTCTTGTCAGCCGTCCGATCATGACCTGCCGTGCAACCCGCTCTACCACTTGAACAACCCCCCCATATGGATCCTGCGCATCCGGCTGTGCAACTCCGACGACCGTCCGCCTCTTGACCCTTCAAGTTGCTTCCGTCCTGCCCAGTCGGCTCCCGCGCCTGCTCGCTAAGAGCAACTTCGTCCTTGATCGTGTCGCTTGACACCCAGCGACGCTATGCGGATAAGTCGAATGGCCGCCGTAGCATCCGTCGCCGCTACTACCGGCGTCGCCAATGCCTATGCTCCTGCTGCGGTCTCTATCCCCCACGGGGACTGGTACGTTTTGGCTTCGGGCCAACCCTCTGCTCGCTAGAGTCCTGATCCTGACCCTTGGCAATACATAGGCTTGGCATTGATGGCAACTGGTCTTCTGTCTCTTTTCTCCTAGGAACCGAGTCCGACCCCGTCAACATTATACCCAGTACTTCACTATCAGAACTATGGGCTGTCGGCCCTGGTGGTTGTCAAAGTAGTACGTTGGTTCCCGCACAAACGCCGTTTACCCCGTTGCCAAACCGTCGGCCGGCACCATGAACTGACCATTTCGCTAGAAGAACCGCACTGTCCGACGGCGCGAGGTGGTATCTACACACCTGCAAATTCAAAACGATGGACCTCATGGGGACAGTACTTTCTTGGCCTTGAGTACCTGGGATACGGAGGCAACGGCGCCTACGGCCTCGACAACATCAACTCCTGGAGTCCCTTCACCAACATTGCTTTCGGCATGAGCGATGTACTTATTGCCGCCTACAACACAACCGATTACTTCACTGGGCTCTTCGGTCTCGGAATCTCGCAAGGCCGTTTCAAAGGCAACATTGGCGAGTCGGCGCTTACGCAAGCCGTCAAGACATTTGGCTGGATCCCCAGCTATAGCTACGGCTATACTGCTGGAGCTAGCTACAAGAACATGCCCGGGTCCCTCACACTTGGTGGTTTCGACGGCGCCCGCTTGGTTGAGCATGATACGCTCTTCACCATTACACAATCCGACAACTCACCTCGTGTCAACGTTCGGGGCATCAGCGTCGATAACAGCCTCAAGCCCAACGGTTGGGGTTCATCAGTAAACATCTTATCAACCTACAACGATACCTTCATGGCTCTCGTCGACAGCACTACCCCATATCTGTGGCTGCCCGAGAGTACCTGCGAATCATTCGCAGCCGCCTTCAATCTTACATACAACGAGACATTCAAACTATACACAATGACCAACGACCAGTATCAGGACTATTCCAGTTCCAACGCTTATACCTTCACTTTCAGTCTTGCTAGTATTGACAACAACGATAACTTCGGTCTCCCCCTCAGCGCCCCAGGAGTCGTCAACATCACCCTCCCTATCAAGTCTTTTGTTGGATCGCTTCAATATCCTTTTGCCAACCAAGCCATCAAGTATGGCCAGCCTGCTGTGCCCTATTTCATGCTTCGCAAAGCTGCAAGCGGCAACAACACCATCATTGGTCGATCTTTCCTGCAAGAGGCATATATTCGCACGAAATACGACTCTGGCGTATTCAGCTTGCACCAAGCTGCTTTTCCGAAGGACCCCTACCATGACATCAGGCTCGCCCCAATCAAGCAACCGAGCGATAGTCCCTACCCACGACCTCCGCCGACCAACGGACATCACGGTCTGACGACGCCTCAAATGATTGGAGTTGCCGTTGGTGTTGTTGCGTTCTGCACTCTACTTGTTGCAGCGCTATGTTTTTGGGGACGTCGCCGCAAGCAAAAGAAGCGTGGCGAGGCCGCCTCCAAGGAAGTGGAGGCGCAGGACTCGTCTTCAACCATCGCTCCCGACTCTCCTATGACTCCGGTTTCGCGCATCTTGTCCAAAATTGGTCGCAGAAAGCGCTCAAGGCGCGCTACTACCACCACTGAGACGAGTGCACCCACTGAGGTGCCAGCTTCGGAAATATACGAGTTACCCGCACCTCTGCCGCCCGCGGAGCTCGCCGCCCACGATGATGACGACTCCATTCTAGGCGATACAGAAGCAGGCACAGATGACTCACAGAACTTGAGTGCTTACGAGGTTGCTAGACGCAAGCTCGCTCGACAGCTGGCCGGCCCTGTTCCAGCCTACGCACCACCCGCGGACGGTGTTCTGCCTGTTGAGAAGGACATGCACATCGACACGGACGTTGTTAGGACTACAACGATTCCCCATCCCCGGCCTACATACCACTATCATAATGTGTCTCCGGTGAGATCCCATGAGGGTCTTGGCACCAACTCTCTTCCTGGTACTTTGCCCTCACCAGTTTCTCCTCGCACTGACTGGAACACCAATGACTTACCGTCCCCCATCACTGCATCACTGCACCCCAACTCGGCCTCCTCACGGTCGGGTTCTACAGGCCGCCGTCGCGCAGGCTCTAACACGATGAATGGTACATCGAGTGAATCTGGCAGTGCAAGCCGGTCAAATTCCAATTCTTCATCTCACTCTCATGATCAGCAGCAAAGACGAGACAACGTGTCCTTCCCTCTTCCGCAAGCTTCTTTTCAACGGACTCCCATTGAGCCCTCGAAGGTCGTGTGCCTTGGCCCCCTGCCAGAAAACGTGTCCTTGTTTAGACAAAACATGATGTCTAATGCAACGGGGACAAATGGGCAGTCTTGGACAGGCCAAGCTCGTCATACGCCCAACCGACCTTCCACAGGCAGCCTCGGCAGCAATTTCACCGACGAGGAGGATGCTATGGTGGAAGAGATCACGCGCCAGTCAATAATGTCGGCCTCGCGTTCTCAGGACTCTGCGAATATCAACCGACGGCCGACAGTCAGCCACCCCATAATCCGCACCGTTTTGCCTGCGCCAACGGAAGAAGAGGAGAATATTTCGCCCACCAGCGACAGGAGCGGTTCTGGATCCCAGAGCAGCGGCGGGCGCATCGGTGGTGATGACCTCGTCCACGTACCACAGTTAGCTGAGAAGCGCTACAGCTGGGAAGAAGAGCGATGAGCTCACGGCGACGCGAAAAAGTTGTACGAAGTAAGGAAAATAATCTAATGTGGCAAGATCTGTCTTGCCATTTTACATGTGGATGCAACGACCACACACGATCACTACATTTTTGCGAGCAAAAATGACTTTGGATTTTGGTTTGATTTTTGGAGTATACGGCATTCGGAGTTGGGTGGCAGCGTATTTGGGCACTCGGTATTACAGCCGGGCCCGGAATGAGGCTGGGCCATTGGAAGTTTACCAGCTCTGTCCTTTTATTTTTTTCATGCAAGGTCTTTTGACGCCTGCCAGAGGTGCTGTTTTGTTTCTTGGTTTCTCAACTGGTGTTCTCTCATTTTATTGCATCGATATCCCACACCCTTTCTGTTTCAACTAGCATGTTCAACGAAGCATGCTATCATGTATGTCTGACACTTTTTTTCTCCGTTTTTACACGATACGCAGCCTGTCTTTCTTTTATGAGGCTCGCGTCTGATTCTGGCCTTGTCTGCCTTTGCCTCTCATACAAGCAGCACTAAGAGATGGAAAGGGCATCATCCTCTTGTCGATCAAAGAGGGTCGGTTGCGTTGGCCAACAACGCATAGCCCGGATTTTTAGCTATTTAGGTAGAGCTACACTCCTGAAAAATAATCTATTATAGAATCAACAATTTTGTTTTGCAAGAAGTGTGGGAAGGTGACGCTATATATGACTGAACTGTCCGATAAATGAATGGTATGACAGTAAACTCGACAAGCTGTTGTCTTGATATCTATTCTATAAATTCCATGATATATCCTGCCTTGCGCTTTTTGTTTCATCCCGTCCTCAACGCCTGTCCCTTGCATCCACCACCCTACCCAGCCCCTTCACCCCAATCTACCAAATCTCCTGCCACCACGTCACCTCGTCGAGCATCCTCCTACGCTCCGCCCGCTCCGCCTCGTTACCGCCCGCTGCGTCGAGGAAGGGCTCCCAGACGGCGCGCCGACACGCCTCGGCCATGCGGGACGACCCGCCACAGACGGCGAAGACGGGCCGCCGCGGGATCAACGCGGCCAGCGCCGCGGCCTCGCGCCGCACCAGGTCCTGCACGTACACCTTCTCGCGCTGGTCACGCGAGAAGGCCGGGAATACCGTGAGCAGGCGGCTGTCAATCTCGTCGTTGTCATCGGCGGTCTTCTCGCCTCCAAGGGCGGCCCACTCAGACTCGAAGAAGTAGTCGGCGGCGCGGTTGCGGTTGCCGAAGAAGAGAAGCATGGGGCCGACGGCACCGCGTGCCGCTTGGTGGGTCAGGCGCTCGTGGATGAGGCTGCGGACGGGCGCGACGCCGGTGCCGGTGACCAGGGCGATGAGCGGGCGACGGGCGCAGGCGGCGCCGTGAACGGGCGATAGCACATCCTTTTTGGTGACGGTGAGCGCGGCGCCGACGGGCAGGGAGGCGAGGTAGCGCGAGCAGAGGCCCTCGCGCGGCTTGCGGAGGACGGTGCGGTAGCGCACCATGGCGACGAGCAGGTCCACCCGTGTACAAGAAGAAGCACCGGAGCCCGGGCCGGTGGGTTGGTGCAGCAGCTGGTCGCCGCCGTTGGCGATGCTAAAGTCGCGGCCGCGAATCAGCGGAAAGATGTCGAGGAGCCGCGCGGCGGGCAGGCGGACCGAGGTGAACTCCTCAAGGACCTCGATGATGGTGCGGCGGGCGCGCGTGGCGTAATCAAAATACTCGTCGACGTAGTCGGGCAGGGTGAACTCGAGGAGGCGCTCGCGGTGGTACTCGTCGGTGGAGAAGAAGGACATACTCTTGAGGAACGAGCGCCGCGGGATGGCGGTGATATCGATGTTGTCGAGGAGCAGCCGGCGCAAGGTGGTGGGAGTGGGCGGTACGAAGAGGCCGCGCGGCAGCGCGCCGCACTTGGACAGGTCGAGGGGTTCGTCGGCGACGGCCTCCCAACCCATCAGGGCGATGAGCCGCTCGGCGTCGGCGGGAAAGTTTCTGGGATAGATGGTGAGGCAGTCGCCTGGCTGGCAGCGGAGCGGCTCCGGGGCCGCGCCGGAGGCCGACGGCGGTGCTCGAGGGGGGACGTCGAAGGATACGAGGCGGACATCTTGCCAGTGTGATTCGGGCGTCGCGCGCTCGTTGACGGCAAGCGTGGCTGTCCAGCCACCGGGGACGTGCAAGAGATCGGCAGGGGGGGTGTTGCCCGAGGACGCTTTGGGCGACGTGTCGCCATTCTCTTGCGGCTGCTTCGAGGTGGCAGTCGTCTTCTCAATACCCCGTAAAGCGGGCTCCAACGACCATCGCGGGGGGAGAATGACGTCGTTGGGGATGGGTTCCAGCCCTGGAGGATGAGAATGCTTGTCTAGGAGGTGCTTGGAGAGGCCGTCGGACCAGCGGGCAAATGACCCTTCAATGCTGTGTGATGTGAGAAGCTACGAACCACAAGAGGGGACACGGGAAAGGGAGGCCTGCGTACCCGTCGGGAAACTGCTCATCAGCCTCGAATGTCTCGTAGAAGGTTGAAGCGCCGAGTTGGTCCAAGCGACGAATCAGTTTCCGCGCAGCCCAATTGAATCTGTTTCGGGTATTAGCCGAATCAAGCTTTCAAATAAGGCTCAATCTGGATGGCAAAAGCAAGGAGGAGCGCGTGAAACATACTTGACATATGTGCTGTCGCCAAGTCCAAAACACGTATATTGAACTTGTGTGAGGCAATCCGCTGGCAGTCTTCTTTGGAGTAACCTCTTCCAGAATAGAGTAGAGTTGTGCGGTATGTCGCCCTGTCCAGTAGTGGAGACGACGAATATGACAAGTTCATTCTGGAGCAGTTCTGGCTGTGACGATGTTATCCACAGGTCAGTGAGGCTTGTCGCAATATGTCATCTTTCAGAGGACGAACCAGAGTCACGGCGTTCATCTCTTCGACGGTCGTTTGGAAATGCAATCGCTGACAGGTTCTGCCCAGCTCTTCGGCTATTTCCTGCGCGTTGCCCGTCTCGGAGCCGTATAGGACCAGGACGGTCCTGTGCTGTGCGGCAGCCATCTTGTCCTGCATGCTGGGCAAGGCACCGCGGAGCGGCGGCGGAGGCTCGTTAGCGCTCCGGGATGGGTGAGTCGGGTAAAACTTCCATATGACGGTGACGGCGGCGGACGGCAGCCTCGACGGGAGGATTGGCAAATGACTGCTGTTGATGCGATGTCGATGCGCTGCTGCTACTGTAGTCTCGAAGAATTCATGCGCTTGCTTGGTGGCAGTGGCGGCGAGTCGTTTGCTTGGGAATGGAAAAACGGGTCTGCATCCGATGGCGGCGGCGGCGGCCTGAGTCTGGGCGAGGCGAGCCACCGGCTTTTACTAGCCATGACGCAGCCGGGAGCCGAGATGGAGCGGCTGCAAGCAAGATTGAGCTAAAATTTGAATTATTTGGCGAAGGGGGTGTCTTGTTTGATCGGCTGGAGGGATAAACAGGAAATGTCGCAGCTCGGTCCTGATGTTGGGCCAAACTCGTTGACCGGGCTCTCGGTTACTCGCTAGTTTGCTGCTCCAACAGCCAAGCAGAGCTCTTGATTGTTGATTTATTCGGTAGACAAGACCGACAAAGCACGGGAATGCTAAAAAAAAAAAAGAATAACCAGGATATTGGATTTTGGTCGCACTGTCTCGCCTGCTTGTGTCACACGCACACAGGCCAGACCGCACTCACACAAGTGTTAGCACAGGCACCTGATTTCTGCGTCACTTGGAATGGCTGCTGTGAAGGAACCTCGGAACGATTTGTTCTGCATTGATCTCTCGGTCCTATTCCGAAAATCATGAAACGCAGGGGTATAAAAAGGCAGCTCGTCGCACCTAGCACTTGATACTTGCCCATCGACAACGAGACTTCGTCAGCGCCATTCTGATAATCCGAGATTTTTCTGTCAAAGATGCCTCTCTGGTATTGCCATGCCAAGGATTGCACCAGGCCGGCTGTGCGACACGAAGGAGATTGCGTACTCTGTAACCGCCACCTTTGCGCGCACCATCTCGGGCCAAGTTTCCACGACTGCCCGTCTTGGAAAGTGCGTCACGCTCCCATCTCGAGTTACCAATACTGACAATGTTGTGAAAAAGGACCACGGCATCTTTTACCCAGCTTTCTGCAAAGCAGAAGACAACGAGTTGTCGACGCTTTTCAGCAAGATCAATGTAGATGCTCTAGTGGCACGCGCGTCGCAGTTGAGACAAGGTATCGAGTGTTCTGTGGCGCCGTTTCAATACGACTCGGCGAAACGGAGGTCTCACATGGGTGGTATGAACTACCACATAGAAATTCTCTTCGCGGACAATGTAGTTTGGGTTGCTCGAATGCGTCGATCCAATACCACTTCACCACCACAGGTCGTGAGAGACTACATTTTCGAAAGCGAGGTGGCGACTTTGATGTTTCTCGAAACGACAGCCGTGCCGACACCAAAGGTTCATGGCTACGCTCTGGAGCACGAAAGCAACCCGGTTGGGGTCGGGTACATTCTCATGGAGAAGCTTCCAGGGAAAGCACTGGATTGGCCTGCAGCAAGCCCGGACCAAAGACGCAAAGTCATGGAGCAGCTCGCGGATGTGCTGATTGAGATATACAAGCATCCGCTACCCGCTCTGGGGTCTCTTGCGACGCCTGGAAGGCCCCATGTCGCCGCATTTGCTCACGAATCTTTGCTCACAGTGGTTGGAGGTAGGCTGCAGACCTGCAGCCCCTTCCGGTCTGCCGAGCAATATCGCAGATCACATCTGCGGCTAATACTGGACAGGATACTGGCTCAAGAAATGTACGCGACGCAACCCGTGGAAGCATATCTGCTGCATCGGTTCCTCGTCGACTTGGTGCCCGTGCTGACGCCGCCAGCATCAGGCAACGAAAAGTTCTACCTCAAGCACGACGACGACAAGGGGGATCACATTCTGGTGGACGAGAGTTTCAATATCACGGGTATTATTGATTGGGAGTGGGCGCACACGGCCGCACCGGCCGAGGCCTTCAACTCGCCGGTCGGGCTGCTTCCCGTTGCAGACTTTTATGCCGGAAAGGGGGCGATTGGCGCCGACGAGGCCGTCTTTGCGCAGCTTCTGCAGGAAAAGGGCCATGGCCCGCTGGCGCAGTTCGTGCTGGAGGGTCGCGTGCAGCACTTGTTTGCGTTTTGCTGCGGCATCGACCTCAGCGACTGGGACGGGTTTCTAGGTCTGTTTCGCGGCTTGCGGGATGCGTCTGGCGTGGACGCGGGCATGACGTGGGAGGACTGGAAAGGAACAGCATTGGACAGATACAAAGAGGATGCCGGACTGCAGGAATTGCTCATTCGGTGTGGAAGTGGGAATGGTGGTGGTGGGTGAGGGATACTAGCAGGGAGTTAATATGGCAGTGGCGGTGAAGCCAGGCAGCATAACTACAGGTATAATAAGCAATCTCGTCTGTTCATTGCATACAATTCTGCGGCAAGGCAAAGTGCCATTGTTAGAGCAGCGTCCACGTGACCGGCTGCGGTAGTGGTGTGACGGCAAATTGCGTTGAGAAACTGACGGAACGGAAAAGCTTACTTATCATTGAATACAAGAGCAACACACTTTCGTTTTCCTTCTTTCCATTTCTTACGTGTTGAAAGCATGAACAAGGCAAAATGAAGTGCTACGCTAGCAGGCTTTTGGTGTACATCTCTTGGATGGATGTGGAGAGGTGGTTGATGAGAGTCCACTGTGTGAAAGAAGTGAGCCTGTGCCAGGGAAACTTGGCATGGCCGGGGCTTCACTAGAGAGACGGCGTCATTTGTCTACGTAGTTATTGATGCTCTTATCATGGAAAATAGGAGAGGAGTGGTGGTTTCACGTGGTTATACACGGCGTTTACCTTCCAAATATGGCGTAAAAATTACAGGGAGTTAGCGCCGGTGTAGCGGCCCCTGATTGCTCGGAGCCTGTAGCCTGCAGCCTGCAGCGCACCTGCCGTGCATGTTGTTCCACAGACAGCACAGTCATAAGTCGCGACCGGTCACAACGAAGTCACCACTGGTAGATGGAACATTTATTAGTTACCTGCGACTGGTAGCGCAAAGTGCTCGACCATCCAAGTACTACGCTTCACCAAGTACAGATGTGACTTGGTCATTTAATTATTATTTTGACATGTGTCAACTTGGGCAAAAGCCTTGGGCAACGGAAGCGGCAAGTTGGGTAGTACTTTGGCAATAGGTACATAGGTAGGCACGCACCTACTCGCTCACCTTTATTATGTGCGAGCTGGTCTGGGCTGGGCCACCACCACGGCCGGCCAGCCGCGCCTGCATTCTGCGGCGCCCGTGGCAAAAATTATTTAGTATGCCTCTCCTCCAGATCTCGTCCCTCCCCCCCTTTCCCTCTCCTTCATCACAAACAAAAGTCAACTTGTGTCTCCGCGCAACGCACCGTCGTCTGTCGATATTTCCACCCGATTCTAGGGCACCAAGCTACCCTGACCAACTCCCCCCTCATTGCACCAGAGTTCAACTCACATCCTCCGCCTCCGCCGGATACCTGAACCCCCGTCAACCTCGCAATCGTTCTCAGCGTCATTCCTACCTGCAAGCTACACCACGCACATTTCCATCTCCATTCAAACCCGCACATCTTTAAAATGTCTGCTACCGCCGTGGAGAAGGCTACTGATGCCACCGTCAATGACGTTGCCAACACTCTGAGCAACACCTCTATCAATGACAAGGCCGCTGCCAACGAGGCCGCCTCTGCCTCCGCTGCAGAGGGCCGTCGTCTGTACATTGGCAACCTGGCCTACCTGACAACTGAGGGAGAGTTGAAGGACTTTTTCAAGAACTATCTTGTGTAAGTTGCTGCATCTATCCAGCCATGATACCTCCGCCCTTCAAGCCTCGCCCACGCCGTCGTTTGCCTCTGCGACCAATCACTCAGGCTTGGCTCCCAGTCGCTCATCATCTCTATCCATCGCCCCGACGAATGCTAACTCTTGCTCCTCTCCAGCGAGTCTGTCTCCATCCCCAAGAACCCCCGCACCGACCGTCCTGTCGGCTACGCCTTCGTCGACCTCTCGACCCCTACTGAGGCAGAGCGCGCCATCGAGGAGCTCTCCGGCAAGGAGATCCTTGAGCGCAAGGTCTCTGTCCAGCTCGCTCGCAAGCCTGAGCTGGCTGGCGAGAAGGCTGAAGGTGCCAACGGTGAAGGTGCCGGTACCGATGGTCGCCGTCGTACTGCTGGTCGTGGCCGTGGCCGTGGTGGCCGCGGCGGCCGTGGCGGTCGTGGTGGCCGTACTGGCCGCGCTGTGAGTTGCCCTACATTCGCAGCTTGTAGGTCGCACGACCATCTAACAACTGTCATAGGAGGGTGAGGAGAAGAAGGAAGGCGAGACTGGAACTGCTGGAACTGCTGAGGTTGCCGCAACCCCCGCACCTGCCACCGATGCGGACGCCGCCGCCGCTACTGAGGTTCAGCCACTTAAAGACATTACCAACAAGAAAGCAACTGACACGACAAACAAGGCTAAGAAAGAGCCTCGCGCGCCCCGTGAGCCCCGTGAGCCCCGCGAGCGCCGTGAGCGCGGTCCCCCTGCTGATGGCATTGCCTCCAAGACCAAGGTCATGGTCGCTAATCTGCCCTACGACCTGACCGAGGAGAAGGTATGGAAAAAAGAAACAAATTACGAGTACACAGGGAACATGGCTAATTGCATTTCGACCTCTAGCTTATTGAGCTCTTCAAGGCTTACGAGCCTTCTTCTGCCAAGATCGCTCTGCGCCCCATCCCCCGCTTCATGATCAAGAAGCTGCAGGCTCGTGGTGAGGCACGCAAGGGCCGTGGCTTTGGTTTCGTTACCCTGGCTACTGAGGAGCTGCAGCAGAAGGCCGTTAGCGAGATGAACGGCAAGGAGATTGAGGGCCGTGAGATCGCTGTCAAGGTTGCTATTGACAGCCCTGACAAGACTGATGAGGAGGCCAACGCCCCCGAGGGCGAGGCCGCTGATAAGGAGGCTGCTGCTGAGGCTCCTGCCGCCACTGCTGCCGCCTAAACGAATCCTTAAGGCACAACTGGCACGCTAGTATCTTAGCCTTGCCTATGAGCACAGCCAACGATTTGGCACGCAAGTTCGACGAAATATGACTACTTCCAACGCAATATTCTTTTTTTCTCGCACGAGTGTGATGTGAACGACTCAAGGGACGCTTTGATATTGGGTGGCTTTCTTCAATTATTTTGCTCGCGATTTCGTATCGATATTGGTGCATGATGAGCATGGCATAGATGTCTTCACAGCTAAGGTAGTGCTTACCACCTTTTAATGTGTTCTGCTCCTTGAAGTTCTTGCTTTTTCATTTAATGGGACTGTAGACTAATGAAGCTGAATTAATTGACTCCCTGTATGCGTGACTGGCTGTTGGTGGGTGTTTGTGCGTACTTATGAATATTCATCTCAACATGGTCATCATGTTGGTTTCCAGCTTCCACACAGGGCGGCTCCTGGCGGTTGCCCCGCCTATGATCCGTCGGTGTCCCATAATAATCTGGGGCGGTCGTCCAGGCACAAACGTCCACTCCGTCCCTCGATATTGCCAGCGCTGCCACTTCACACTTCACCCAAGGGAGTGGCGTTGAACATCTGGCTCAGCAAAGGCAAGAAAATATCAACTACTTTACACGGGAAAGCCAGACACAATGGCGTCCAAGGCAATGTGGGAGGTCGATCCGGAGACGCGATCCAAGGTAAGGACAGTTGTCGCATGCCACCTGACATCCCCCTTTCCTCAGCCGTCGTATGCGCCCGACCCGACTGACACCCCGTTCTCCGCAAAAAGCTGGCCGCGATTCAAAAAGAATCCAAGAATAACGTCTGCTGTGACTGCAACGCCCCGTCTCCGCAATGGGCGTCGCCGAAGTTTGGCGTCTTCATCTGCCTGTCGTGCGCGGGTGTGCACCGCGGTCTGGGCGTGCACATTTCTTTTGTGAGGAGTATCTCGATGGATGCCTTCAAGGCTAGCGAGATTGAGCGAATGCGGCTGGGAGGAAACGAGAACTGGCGGGACTTTTTCGACACGCACGACGACACACAAATGCGCGGCCTCTCGTGGGACGATGCCACCATTGCGGAGCGGTATAGCGGCGAGGTCGGCGAGGAGTACAAGGAGCGCTTGTCGTGCAAGGTCGAGGGCAGAGAGTATGTGCCAGGCGAGAAGAAACCGCCGCAGCCGCAGCCGGCCGCTGTCAAGGCGTCGGCGGCCACCCCGTCATCGTCTTCCCGGACGGGCACGCCGCTGAGCGGCACCGCCAACCGGAACAGCCGCAGTCAGAGCCCGGCGCAGTCGGGGGGTAAGGTCAAGGTGGACGACAAGTACTTTGCCAAGCTCGGCGCGGACAATGCCTTGCGACCCGACGACCTGGCCCCAAGCCAGGGCGGCAAGTATGCGGGCTTTGGCAACATGCCAGCGTCGAGCAAGAGCAATGGCAACAGTGCGCTTCCCAACTTTGACGAGGTGCAGCAGGATCCATTTGCTGCCATTTCCAAAGGCTTCGGCTGGTTCACGTCCACCGTGTCCAAGACAGCCAAGACGGTTAACGACGGGTACATTCAGCCTACAGCTACCAAGGTAAGCTGACTTTATAAGCCCCGGACTACTCTATGCACGCAACTCCTTTACTAATGCAATGTTCAACGACTGTAGTTTGCCGAAGGAGACTTTGCCAAACAAGCGCAGCTTACAGCGGCGCAACTAGCCCGGCAGGCGCAGCTGGCCGGTAAGAATGCTCAAGAGGGATTCAACCGTTTCGTCGAGGGCAATGACACAGGGCACGCTGCTAGACGCCAAGCCCCGCTGGACGAGAGCAAAAAAGACTTTTGGGACTCGTTCTCAAGCCTCGCGGATCAAAAGCCAGCGCAGAGCAACAGCTCCATTGGCACGAGCGCCATGGGGATGGGTAAAAAGGGAAATACACCGCCTGCGGCGCAGAAAAAGAATGACGAGTGGGATGACTGGTAAGACAATGATTACGGCCATCGAAGTGTTTTTTTGTTTTCATCTTTTTTCTATGTTCATTTGCCGCTCTCTCAATTGCTGGAATGATTCCCTTTTTTACGAACGATTTGCATGGGAGTGTATGGCGTGTTCTTGGCCGGGGTAGATGCATGGAGCAAATTGCTATAGAGTTTTTTTAATCTAGAACCATTTATTCAACAACATTTATACACGCATCTAGCCGATTGATCTTCAGTCACAGACGTCGATTTCCGGTCGGCCGCCGATGGTCGGTGAGCTGTCCGGGCTCACGTGACACGTTTTGTCCACTCAGATTTGGTGCGGCCGGCGCAAGCCGGCATGTGTCGGATCGATGTGGGTTGCGCCAGCGACAACCAGAGCCGACCCAGCCAAGCTTAAGAGCCAAAGCCGGTCTTCTTCCCAGCACAACCCGCCTCTGTTGCATTTCGTCCCTAGCATTGAGACGTCAATCGACAAGTAAACCATGTCTTCGCTACGAATTCTTGTTCCCATTAAGCGGGTAATTGATTATGCTGTGAGTTTTTTTCCTGCCCTCCCTACGCCGTCTGCCTCTCTTTTCTTTGTCTGTTTGCTCGGGTCCTCGGAATGGGCAGCAAAGGGTTAATGACATCTTCCCGCCACACAGGTCAAGCCGCGCGTCAACAAGGCGCAGACGGGCGTCGAGACGGCCGGCGTGAAGCACTCGATGAACCCGTTCGACGAGCTTTCGGTCGAGGAGTCGGTGCGGATCCGGGGGGAGGAGCGCAGCCCGGGCGGCGTGGAGGACATTTGCGTGGTGTCGGCCGGGCCGGCCAAGGCGCAGGACGTGCTACGGACGGCGATGGCGATGGGCGCGGACCGGGCCATCCACGTGGAGCTGGCCGAGGGCGAGGAGCTGGAGCCGCTGGCGGTGGCGAAGCTGCTGGCGGCGACGGCGGCGCGGGAGAAGAGCAACCTGGTGGTGCTGGGCAAGCAGAGCATCGACGACGACGCCGGGCAGACGGGCCAGATGCTGGCGGGGCTGCTCGGGTGGCCGCAAGCGACGCAGGCGAGCAAGGTCGAGTTCGGCGCGGACGACAGCGTGACGGTGACCAAGGAGGTGGACGGCGGCGTGGAGACGGTGCGGGCGAAGCTGCCGATGGTGATCACGACGGACCTGCGGCTGAACGTGCCGCGCTACGCGAGCCTGCCGAACATCATGAAGGCCAAGAAGAAGAAGCTGGAAAAGGTCAAGCTCGGCGACCTGGGCATCGGCAACGAGGTCCGCCTCAAGATCCTCAAGGTTACTGGTAAGTTATTTTGCAACAAGACAACGGTCCTTACACGGGGTTTTTGCCCTTATTTATTCGTTACTATGTACTGACATATTTGGCTTGTAGAACCTCCCGCGAGACAGGGTGGTGGCAAGGTCGAGGATGTCGACGGCCTGGTTAGCAAGCTCAAGGAGCTCGGTGCTCTGTGAAGAGGGAATGGGGATATGCAACAATAAACACCTGTAGGACCACGATCATAGAACCATGACCAAAAGCCCATGATTTACAATGGTGAGCCGACATGTGAATTCCTCTTCATATTCAAGTGATGGGCATAATTCGAAACGTTGGGAGCAAAAGGTGTGAATGGATTGAGGAATCACATGCAGCCAATTTGCCACATTCACTTCCATCTACCCGTACTGAAATGCGCCTTAGCCAAGGAAGTTGAATCATGCACCGTGCAGCACATGCATATGCTGGTTGCCTGGGGCATTCATACCCCAAGGGGAATGGGCACGCGATCCTGTAGATCTGTCGAGGTGTACGTTGCTTACTAAGAAATACACCGATAAATTAACTTTGGCAGGTTGCTCCGATGCTTTAAACCCCGGCACGCTAGATTGTCCAAGGCAGTTGATCTCTTGTGCCTGGCTTCTGCAAGATAAGGTCGAGCGTGCGGGACAAGATGCTGTCCGGGGCGTTGACAGTGCCAACATGGCAGGCTTGCTCCAAAGCAAGATCACCCACTCCCAATGTCACTCTTCCGTAATCCTCCAGGTGCCCAACGACATATATACACCCTAATTTGTTCATTCAGCTATACATCAAGCCGGCATAAATTGGCTCAACTGCAGCTGCAGGGCAGGACAAGACACCAGCTTTGTCTTGGAGGCCAGAAAAAGCTGCAGTGGAGCGGCAGATAAAGCGGCGTAGAAAAGAGGGGAAGTATTGACTAGACGAACCAATAGAAGACGGCAACTCTATTGCATTAGTTGCATTTTGGAGGGGACAGTAGCAAGAAAAAAAAGGCGCCGATACCGTCCGGCGTCCCAACAACCCGTGGTCCCCGGAGTGCCACTAGAGTCATTTCTTCAACCATCCCAGCGCTGGGTGCACTTTTTCTACAGTGAATTGAGCGGGCTGGCCAGGCCCTGTGGCTCGCTTCTCTCAGGTACCTATGCCACACACGGCATGTCTGAAAAAGCTGGTACCTGACCTGCTAAACCCCTGCGTTGTTCGGGTTATCCATTTACTGGTTTTTAAATGCTCTCTTTTTCTTTCTGCAGGCTTACTTGTCCTTGTCAATTTATGTAGTAAAATCGATTCATCGGCATTATTACCCCATACTACCCTCCCTCTTTTACTAGTAGAAACACACTGCTGCAACCAAATTACCAAGTCACCCGCCCCAGATGAGCCGCTAAAATTACTTAATAGGTACCAGAGTAAGCTCGCCCACTCGCCGGTCTCGGGAGCCTTTTACAGTCAGTCACCACCAAAAAACTTGCCGCGCTGGTGCCTTTTCCCCATCACTGGGCGCTACACACTCTTTCGTCCCTCTCCATCCTCCTCCAGATAATTTAATCAAACCGCCTCGCCTCCGCGACCACCCTCCGGACGGCCTCACCACCCTCTGTCCCACAACCCTTTCCGATTCATCGCGACACCCACGGCATTCTCTGCTGTTTTAAATCACATCCCAATCGACCCTGGCCGCTGCCCTCGGTACGTCGCTCCGCCGCCCAAAACACCTCTTGCATACACCGCTCTCCCTGCTGCAGCAGCATCACGCATCACCCCGTCAGCACGCAACCCAGACTAACCATTGACCCTCCTCCCTCCCATATAGTCTGCGCGGCCTCCAGCAAGATTCCTCCGACCCCTTTGCGTCGCCCTCAGATTATGAACAAGACCCCTCCCTCGAAACAGATCTGGAACCCGGCTTTCAAGCAAATCTAAACGCTTTCGCCCAAAATGTTTGCTGCCCGCCTGACAAGCCGTGCTGCTAAGCCCGTCGCCCGCCTGGCGATGCCCGCTCGCAGCAGCTTCATGCCGGCCCAAGTCCAATATCTCTCCTCTGGTAGCAAAGGCAGAGCTATGCCCAAGCGTGGCAAAGCCGGCACCGCACCCGTTGCCTCTGTCCCTGCTACTTTTACCATTCGCGTATGTCTCATCCCCCCTCGATTTTTGCCCAATCTTATACCTTCCCCCGCAAAGCCGCTTTTTGCTAATTCGCTCATCTCCAGGACGGTCCCATTTTCCGTGGAAAAGCCTTCGGCGCCAATGCTAACATCTCTGGCGAGGCGGTCTTTACCACGTCCCTCGTTGGATATCCCGAGTCTATGACCGACCCTTCCTACCGCGGTCAGATTCTCGTCTTCACTCAGCCTCTGATTGGCAACTACGGAGTCCCCTCAAACGAGCGTGACCAGTACAACCTTCTCAAGTACTTTGAGTCACCCCACATCCAGTGCGCCGGTGTTGTCGTCTCCGACGTGGCCCTCAACTACAGCCACTGGACCGCCGTCGAGAGCCTGGCCCAGTGGTGCGCTCGCGAGGGTGTTCCTGCAATCTCTGGAGTCGATACCCGAGAAATCGTCACGTTCCTCCGAGAGCAGGGTTCCTCCCTCGCCAGAATTTCCATCGGCGACGAGTACGATGCTGATGAAGACGAGGGCTTCATCGACCCTGGCCAGATCAACCTCGTCAAGCGCGTCAGCACCAAGGCTCCCTTCGTCGTCGAGTCGCCCGGCGCTGACCTGCACGTTGCCCTCATTGACTGCGGTGTCAAGGAGAACATCATGCGAAGCCTCGTCAGCCGCGGCGCCTCGGTTACTGTTCTGCCTTACAACTACCCGATCCACAAGGTCGCTCAGCACTTTGATGGCGTCTTCATCTCCAACGGCCCCGGCGACCCGACTCACTGCCAGGAAACTGTCTACAACCTCGCCCGCCTGATGGAGACCTCATCCATTCCCATCATGGGCATTTGCCTCGGCCACCAGCTTCTGGCTCTCGCCGTCGGTGCCCGAACGATTAAGCTCAAGTACGGCAACCGCGCCCACAACATCCCTGCACTCGACTTGACCACGGGTCAGTGCCACATTACCAGCCAGAACCATGGCTATGCCATTGATGCCAGCACTCTACCGAGCGAGTTCAAGGAGTACTTTGTCAACCTGAACGACGGCAGCAACGAGGGTAAGCAGTGCTAAATATTCATAAAACTGGACTTTTCAAGCTAACTGAACATCAAGGCATGATCCACAAGACTCGCCCCATCTTCTCGACTCAGTTCCATCCCGAGGCCAAGGGCGGTCCCATGGACAGCTCGTACCTCTTTGAGAAGTATCTCGACAGCGTCCGCCAGGCCAAGAGCGCCCAGACCGTCTACAAGGACAACCGCCCCAGCCAGTTCCTCCTCGATGTCATGAGCCGCGAGCGTGTTGGTGTTGAGCCCGAGTCGCTCGCCAGCGCTGCTTAAATACTCGAACGGGTTGAATTTCACAACAAATGAGAACTCATGAGAGGACAGGGTAACGGAATGCAGTGGGGAATATTAGAAAAGGAAGATATCTAGTTGAAACATAAAAGAATATGAAGGACATCTAAAACCGCTTATTCACATATTCTCTGCACTTTCTCAATCAGTCTCAGTAAGGGCCGGCCAAAGCAAACTTTCTGTCGGGGTGAATGCTCCCATATATTACTAAAAATCTATTTTCTGAGTCGCCTCTGTAATTGCCCAAACTGTTATCTCACCAGGCCCGACTCTACCGATCGACCGTGATCTGGTTAACAAAAGCAAATTATTCTCAACATCCGACCATGTGCTTTGCCCTTTGCCCTTTGCCCTTTTGCCGCCCCATAAACGCCCTCCCTTCCGAATAAAAGACACACAAGCCAAGAAACGAAGATACAAGATACAAACCACGAAAAAGAAAAAAAAAACCGAAAGGAAGAAGGGGTCGTCTGGCAGGTCCTAATAGCGGCGATCGCGGTCCCTGTCATCTTCCCATCTTCGCCCACCACCACCACCACCACCACCAGGCAGGTAGCGGTCGGATCGCCGACCTCCTCCACCACCTCGGCCGCCGCCAAACTTGCCGCCCAAGCGGCCACCACCACCGCGGCGGCCACCACGTTCCCGGTGCGGCGGCCGGATCCCCTCAAAGACCTCCTTGCCGCGGTCGACGAAGCCGTCGCCGCTCTCAAACGAGTAGCGGTTGAAGTCGCGGCCGAGCGGGCGGCGCGAGTCCGCCGTATAAAAGGAGCGCATGTTGTCGACGCGGCGACGCGCGAGCGTGGGGGCGACGCGCTGGAAGGTGATGACCGGACGGGCGCGCGTGCGCTGCAGCTCGTAGTCGAGGTCGCTGGGCGGCGGCGGGATGGCGGCGGGCTGCTGTTGTCTGCTGTCGAGGTCGTCGCGGTCGCGAGGACGAGCGCCGCGCGGGCCGGTAGGTGCGTCAATCGTGGTGGCGGTGTTGACGTTGCCGGCTTTGCTCGACGGGCCGGTCGGTGGAGGACGAGCGCCGCTGCCACCGCCGCCAACTTGCTTCAGATGAGCCTCGACAACGCCGTCGGCGCCGGTGGTGTAGATGACTTCCCAGCGGGCCGTCGACCGTCCAGGTCGGCCGCCACCGCTGTTGTTGCCTTGCTCCATGGCGATCCAGTCGTTGATCTTGTCCTGGGGCACGAAGTCGACGAAGAGCGCTCTCCTGTTGCTCTCGTCGGGCCAGACGCGGTCGTGCAGCAGCGCGCGCACGCGCGTCGCAGCCCGCACCGAGGACAGAACGACAAACGCATGCGTGCGGATCTGGTCCAGGTGGAACTGGACGATGACGCTGTTGTCGTCGGCCTGGCCGTCACTCGCACCTCCTGACGCCAACTCGCAGACGTGCGCCTGCACGTCGGCCGGGCGAAGCGGGCGCATGAGGTTACTAATGTACAGCGCCGCTGTGGCCGGGTGCGTCGCCGGCGCCACATGGTGATCCACGTCCATCGTGTCTATGTGGGTGTCGGTATTGTCGCTGGCAGAGACGAGGGCGGCTGTCTCGGGTGCATGCGTGGGTGAAGGAGAACGGCGAGACGGAGAAGAGGGAGGCAGGTGAGGTTGCTCCGCTGGCGGGTTGTTTGATGTCAGGGGCGGCGGCGTTTGTTCAACGTCGGCAGGTGGTGCTGGTGCTGCTGCAGGCCCATCAGCCGGCAGCAACTCCTCTGACCTTTCCGACTTCTCTTCCTCGTTGACCGGTGTAGGGGATGGCTCTTCTTGTTCTTCTTGTTCTTCTCGTTCTGGCAGTGCTCGAGCCCGTTTTGCTGCAGTTTCCACTTCGTCGGGCGACGGGGTTGCCGATTTGCGTTTGCGCTTCTGCGAGTCATCGCTAGGCAGGTCCGTCGGCGGCAGGTAACCGGCGTTTGCGGTTTGTGTTGTCTCGGCCACATCGGCGACCTTTCCGACTACTTCCTCCAACACAGAATCAGTCTCGTTGGACGCCGCTATTTTTGTCGTCGTTGCCGGCACAGGGCTGGCGGCCGCCACTGGCGACGCGTTTGTTTCGGCCGCTCCATCGTCTTCGGACGGTGCTGCTGATTCACTCTGTTCCTCCTCGTCTGCCGGTGCTTCGTCTGCAGCGGGTCCCGTAGCGGCATCAGCTTCGTCGAGTCGCGCGATGAGCTCTGCCTTGAGACCGTGTTGCGGAAGATCACGTCGCTTCAGCTCGGCCTTGAGGTCCACGACCTTGAGTTTGGCCCAGTCAGCCATGGTTGGCAAAGCTGTGTTGAAGTTTTGATTGATGACGACGCGGTAGAGGTGCATAAATGCGCAACTTGAATAATATGTTGACCCAAGCGACGCGACACTGGCTGTCGAAATTGTAGACTCGCGTGTGTAGGAGAGCTCGTTTGCTTGTTGTCGAGTTGGCGCTGTGCGCAAGGAGCTGCGAGCACGCGGCCTGCGTGATGAGCGTGAAGCGATGGAAAGACACTGTTGTATCGAGCGTCCAGAGCGAGCGTTCTGCAGCTTGTGACTTGGTTTGCTTGGTACAGGTAAAATTCTGTAACAAATGAAAGAAAGCGAGTGCGTTGCGCAACGTCAGGGACAAAAGGCGGCTGGCTTGCACGGGCACCTTGTCAAGCTTTTAGCTAATCGCGTCGCGATTGGGCAAAGCATGGGGCGTTCATCCAGGATGGGATGAGTTGACTGGACCGGGGATTTGGGCCGCTATAATCGCTGTCTCCACGTTAAAAAGTGGGCGATCGAGGTTGAGAAGCTCCAGAGCCTCAGAGGAGTCTGAGCCGGTGTGCAAAACGCGGGCCGAAAGCAATTGAATTGATTTTACGGCATACACACACTGTACAAATCACTGACGTGGGACACACTAATGGAGTAGTGCTGCATGCTGGACAGCACACGACTCCCCTCGCCTCACGAATTCACACACAAAGTCCAGTCGCGAGCGAGTGGGGCCGTGGACGCATGCATCTGTAGGGGCATTCAGAGTTACTTTAATGGTACAGATATTGCTCTCAACTAACTCAGGAGAAGAAAAGCACACGAGAGTATTGCCGCATAATCCAATAGACAGCGGCAATATGACTCACACCAAACGTAGCACTCAATCTACTACTGGCGGTATGGCCAACAGGTCTCAAGCCCAAGAGGGGTGCATAGTCCCAACAGGCTATAATACAACGAACTATGCAAAAATTAGACATCGAGACCGTCGACAACCACGCCCTTGCTCCAGTTCCACTGCATGATCCTGGAGACTTCCGCCGCACACCCATCGTCAACCAGAGCGCTGACAAGATACAAAGCAGCATCGATGCCAGCGCTGTTGCCTCCAGCCGTAATGACACGAAGACCGCCAAGGCGCATGGCAGCACGGCGGGCGATCGACTCACGACGGCCAGTCTCCTTGAAGGACATGCTGCCCTTGCTGCACGAAACCATTAGTACATGGTGCCATCTTTATTGTAGTGTCGTATTTGCGAGGGTGGGGCTTACCGAGCTGTCTGGGATGGTCGGCGGCCTGCATCGGACTTGCGACGAATGTATGGGTTCTCGTCCTCATCGCCGAGGTCAAAGCGAAGGTTGTTGACGACGTATCGGGCATCCTCGATAACGTCAGTGCGCTCCTGGAGGTTGCGAGTAGCAGCATCGCTGCACTCATTCTCAAACTTGGTCATGAAGTCGGGGTGGCAGGTGGCGGAGAGGCCAGAGAGAATGCCCTCGCGGGCGAGGAAGAGGGATCCGCCTGAGATGGAGAACATGGTTCGCTCCCTGCCGGGATCGCGCTTCTGGAGCTCGGCAAAGTCGTTGATGAGGCCGAGGGGCTGCGCATCGGTCTTGAGAATCTCCTCCGAGTTGCCGCCGAGGATGACGAGAATGTCAAAGTCCTCGAGGCGCTCGTGTGCCTCCTTGAAGGTGATTTGAGAACCGATAACAGCACCCTGCTCGGAAAGAACCTTTGGTTCGGCTCCGACAATGGTGACCTCGAAGGCTTTGCTGGCTGTGGTGCAGGTGCGGGGTCAGCGAGGTGCTGCCAACGCCAGCCACAAGATGCAGCTGGGGACAAACGGTACTTACACTGGTCGTTGAAGTCGTGGGCGGCCGTGGTAAAGACCTTCATGGGACCGGTGAGGTCCAGAATGTCAAACTTGGGGTGCAGGGCGATGAGCACATCAATGGGCTCATCGGCCACTGCAGAGCTCTTGTTCACACTCATCTTGACGGTATTGTATGTTTGTTGTTGTGTGGTGAGGGGGTGTGGGTGGGTATGGTGTGGTCACGCGAGTCAATTGGGCAGAAGAAAACGGTGAAGAGTAAAGGAGGATGGAGGTGCGAAGAGGCAATGGATCGAGGATGGTGTAGATGGAAAATGTAGGAAGAATTGATGGCGTTAATAGATAGATGAAAAGGAAGAAGAAAGAGGAAAGGAAGGGTGAGGGGGTCAGGAGGAGGGGGATGATATAAGAAGAGACCAGGCAGATGAAAGCCCAAGAGTGACTTGGGGTGCCTCAGGGCTCAATTACAAGGGCCCATAGAAGGCTGGGTCAATTACCCCGCGTTTGGCCAGCGAATCATGCCAGAAGCTAGAATGGCAGCTGTGTGTGTGCGTGTGTGTGTGCTGGACCAATGCCAGCGATACACGCAATGCTGCATTCGTCTGGTTGCGTATAGCACGGCAGGGCGTCTTCATTAGAGCTCAAAGCCAATGCCAACCCTGCGGGACTGGGCCGGGCGGGTCGTGCTGGGCCAGGGTACTGAATTCTTTCTACTGGTATGTATGATGCGCGCACTTGTCCATCCAGTCTTGCTTCTGCTGAATTGGTGCCATCTCCTAGTCCTCAAATTATCGATCAGCTGATTCTAAATTAATTTGGTGCTTTGTGTCTAGCTTTGATACATTGCTGCGTTCTTGTCTGAAGCTTTCTTTCTGGACGGGCAACTGTCCTCTCTTGCCGTGGGGTCGGTCATGCGCCCTGGATGCGGGGTTTTAGGGGCTCCATCTTCCTGCGCGCAGTGGGCCGACGCAAGTATTCGCTACATGGCCGGCCGCCGATGGCATCGCTTCTTCAGTGGGTACCCGCAACCTCTTCTGCCACCGCTTCCATGGCCTTTCGCCAGCGATCGCGCCGCCGTGACTAACGCCAGCCGGGCACTGGCCCCATAGCTCCAGTGGGACTCTAACCTGACCTCGTCACCAAGATCGGACCACGCCTGCTTCCCATACCACATTGTCTGTCCAAAGCTCGTGTTACCAGCCGTGACATCACGGAACTTATCCATTACCTGCCGCCTTTGTTCCCCCAACGCTCAGGCAACAGCGTTACTTTAAGCGCGGGCTCGTCTGAGCCCGCAGCAACAATCAATTTGGCCAAAAATCTCTGCAGCCGGCCGGGATGGCTTCCTCGAGGTATGGCATCACCACCCGCCCTCCCCGCTCTCTCCCCTCCCCTCACTCCCGTCTACCGCGCCGTCATCGCACATCGCTGATCAGGCCCACTCGAATAGCTCCGTCAAGGACCTCTGCAAGATCATCACAGCCTACATTGCAGAGCCTGCATTGCCCCTGCCCGACGACGTCAAAGCTGCCATCACCGCGTACCTCGACAAGCACGAGACCTATGACGACGCCGTTGCCGACCGACTTCAGGAAGAGCTTGTCTCCATCTTTGATAAGTATGTCCGAGGCAATGCAACTGCTACTGGGCCATGGATGGCGGTCCTCCGCCGCATCCAGATGGCCTTGCAGAGCCCTGAAAAGGTGCTCTTCTGGTTTGATGCCTGCCAAAACATACTCGACAACACACCGTTAGACAAGGCCGTTGTCAAGGAGACTATTGCTGCAATGATGAACACGGCTCTCTTGGCTGAGAAGCTGCAGGATTCCTTCGACGAGGATTTAACGTCCAATCCCATCATAGATCGTCTTCTCTCCATCTGGATAGACAACTTCTATCCTGCTCACATTGAGGGCAACAAGTCCTTGGAGCACAATGAGCAGCTTTTGAGAGAAGCTCTGGGCCAATTTGGAAGACGAAAACCAAAGGTTCGTCATTTCAAACTTAATAGGCAGTTTCGATATGCTTACTGTTGGTTAGGAGTTCTTTGCGTCGCTCAATAAGCTCTTTGTAAAGCAAGAACATCGAGAACCGCTCCTCCGATTCTTTTGCGCCTTCATCCAAGGACAGCCACCACACCTGTACCAGATTCTCGAGACGCAGCTCTGGACAAGCCTGCTGCAGTGTTTGCAGCTCGATACATCTACCACGGTGGTGTCTGCAGCCCTGACGACTGTTATCATGCTATTACCACACATGCCGAGCGATCTAGTACCCCATCTGCCGACGCTATTTAATATATATGCGCGTTTACTGTTTTGGGAACAAGAACGATCAGGCTCTATCGAGATGGCATCTCTTGATGCCGCCTACACAGCAAGCTGGGCCGCGTGCACGTATGAACCAGACTCTGAAGACTTGGAAATTGGCCATCTTGGACAGTACTTTTCCGTACTATATGGCCTCTACCCAATCAATTTCATGGACTATATTCGAAAGCCCCAGCGCCATCTACGCCACGCCGAAACCTCGGAGTCAAGCAGCATTGAGGTGCAGCCGACAGAGATGAGGTATCATTCAGAACAGTTTTGCAGCATCCATGTGCTACATCCCAACTTTTATACATTAACCATTGAATCTGAGAAGACGGATTTTACCCGCTGGATGAAGTGTGAAGCCGCCGAAGTCGTCGCCGGGTGTATGGGACTACGCACGACAACCGAGGCCGACCCCTTCGCCGAAGGTGCCTTGCCGCCTATTACACCAGCTGATGCTGCTGTGCTTCCTCATTCTTCCGATCAGCCTCAGCGTGTGACGTCTGATCCGGCGCTTCTTAGTACCAACAAGGTAGACAGCTGGCGCAAGGCTCAGTTCTCCAGCGCAGATTCCGCATCAAGCGATCGAACCCCTTCCATGATGCTGCGTAGGGGTTCTCAGTCTAGCCAACCGTCAAATAGGGAGTCTGGCGATCCCAGAATCAGACACACGGAGAGTCCTACTCAGCTGACACAGTCGCCATCTCACACACAGTTACAGGACATGATCAAGTCTAACAAGACAATCAAGTCAGGGCTTCATCAGTCGCTCGCAAACGATAGTGTCGCTTCACTGGCGCTGAGTCATCCTGATTCAAACGCTGACCGATCGGTCAAAGATGCCATGCCGCCTTCTACCTTGCCACGCACATCTGGTGCCATACCGCCCACCAACGCTGATGCTCATACTCAAGTGGTCCAGCTTCAACGTCGGGTACTTCTCTTAGAGAATGACTTGAGTTTTGAACGTTTCTTGAAGCAGCAGCACATGACGCATATTGGAGACCTCCGGCGGCGTCAAGTTGTGGAAGCTGCCACAGAGGCTGAAACGCAGAATTTGCTTATGACAAACCGCAACCTCAAGAACCGGTACGAGGAAGCCAAGAAGGCAGAGATGCAAGTCCGAAAAGAGTCGGAAAAGAGCCGCGCCATGGCAAAGAAATGGGAGACAGACTTTTACAACAAGCTAAAGAATATGCGAGAAGAGTCGAAGAAGACAGCGGCGGAGCTAGAAGAGCGGGAAAGGGAGCTCTCGGCGTCCAAAGAAGAATGCGGCAAGCTTCGAGTGCTCCTGTGCGATGCCGAAGTCAAGGAACTCAACTGGAAGCAGCATGTGCAGTCTATTGGAATCCACGGCGACGAATTGGAACGTCTACGCGACGAGGTTAATCGATTGACTCTATCAGAGCGAGATTTCCAAGCCAAAGATTTGGAGAGACAGGAAGCTATGATTAAGGCTGTAGAGACGCAAAATAGGTTGGAAGAGATGCAGATGAAGCTGACAGCTCAAGAAGCTGAAGTTCAGCAAACCAAGAGGCTCTTCCAGAGCCAACTGGCTGCTTTGCAAGAGCAGCTATCGACAAGGCAAGAGGAGCGGTCAAGACCGGGGGTCAACTCTGACCTAGCAATTGAGTCTTCACTGGCCGGCAGCCGAGCCAAGCAGGCGGAACTGCAGAAGCAGTTCGATCTGCTACAGCGCAAGTATACAAAACTCCAGTCGTCATTACTGGATATGAACGCGTCGACACCGGCTCCCCTCAATACGTCTACCGGAGGGGACTGCACCGACTACCTATCGACGTCGGCAAGCCCCGTCATGATGAGAGCGACGGCACACGGGCCACCTACATCTCCAGACGTGAATCCATACCATGTGACGCCACCACTGGATCCCAAGATTGGGGCAGCTTTGACCGCGATACCTAGTCCTAGTCCTCAGGGTAAATCCCAGGAAGCAGCCGGGCCATCACGAAGTCCAGAGCAAAGGCATTTCGGTACGTCGAGGACAAGCTTTCATGGGACTTGAAACGTTGACTTATATCGAACAGCAGGTTTACACAGTCGACTACGGCGAGATGGTGGAGACAAGGGCAAAGACGATGGTGGCAACTCATCAAGCAAGCCGAAGAAGGAGAAGAGATCTACGCTACGAGGAATTCGTGGATTTGTTTAAGTCGTCGACGTTTGTGAGAAACACATGTACGTGTTTTCTTCCAGAAGCTGCAAAACCAGGATTTGTGATGGCTAGACAGAGTGTATAATAGCCGGCTGAGGTGGGAAAGCAGAGCGGCCGAAAAGCATAGCTAAGTCATGTGTTTGCTACATGGGACGGTTTCTATTTTGTACATGGCAAAAAACAATGATTAGTGCGTTTTGTTGTCCGGCACGACGACGAGGATTAAATCCGGGCCATGCGGTGGATAGACATGTTGCGGCGAGACGCATTCCAGTGAAGAGTGCTGGTGGTTCCTGGTTGGTGAGCCAACCTGAATTGACGTCTGCCCGGTAGCGACAACTGGCAGCACTACTATGCAGCTTCTAAGAGATTTTTTTTTAGTGCAGTTAACCGGAAGCAACCGCAGAAAGAGAATGTGTGAAGATGGCGACTCATGGACAAGGTGATGAGTGACGCGTCAGCGGGCAGCAGCGAGTGAGTGAGTGAGTCGCTGCTATTCGTGGGGGTTGGCGACAGTGGAGCAGGCCGTTGAATGTGATTGAGCAGCCAAGAACAAGTAAGTGATGTTCCTAGGTAAAAAGGAAACAGCATTCAATAGCCATGGTCAACTACGTGAAGCGTAACAGAGAGGAGAAGCAAACAGGCTGTGCTGCGTGGTGTGGTGCGGTGGGGAATAGGTGGCATGGACGGACAGAAAAGTGTGGACAAGAAGAGTCTGGACTTTGTTGAGGTGTGCCTTACTTCCGATGAGTATGTGCCTGGACGCCCAGGAGACTTCTTTTTCAACGTGGGAAACTGTCAAGGATTTTAGACTTTTTGTGGTGGAACGTTGCGCAAGCGTCTACCTGACTAGTCGGCGACGTCTTTACTGTTTTGGTTGTTGAGGCATCTTGGCAGAACTCTCACTGCATCAAGTAGGAGCTGGGTGTATCTGAGCAAAAAGATGTGTCATTCATTGGCAATGCAGAGTAATGAATGCATCAGCAGGTTCGTATGAGGGATCTAATAACTTGGGTCGCTTGGGTCGAGGTGCGAGCCGGTCGGCCTTCGTATTGAGCAAGCACCTGCCTGCGCCAATTGCACCGAGAGGGTCCCGAAAGAGTCAAGAGAAGGCCCAGGACGGGTTGATAACAAACAGAGCGGCATCGAGTGATGGCTGGCACAGTGGGCTAGAAGCTCCTCAGTTGCCAGTAGGAGGCGCGCCATGACGTGGTTTGGGCTCGTATTCTGTGCCCACGGGGGTTGGCGGCGTTGCTGGCGAGTGGTGTGTGTGGTATGCAGCGTCGTAGGCAGAGACATGCAGCAAGATGAGTTGTGATTTATTGTTATTATTGTACGAATTGTTGTATTTTCATTTGATTGTTTTCCTTTCTTGCCTGAGAAGCAGTACATGCAAGCCGACTTGCGTCTTGTTGACTGGCAGGTGAAGGGAGAATAGCCGGCTAATTGTTCCGGTTTGCATGAGGTCCCGAAAATCTCACACTCGCCGCTAACTAGTGTCCAAGGCGAAAGCCGAGAAGAAGGAGCGAGAAAAACGAAAAGACGAAAAGACGAAAAAAATAAACAACGCCAGCCAGTCATGGTGCGGCTGCAAGGTACCATTATCAAGAGGCTTCAGGAGGCTCCTGGCCCCTGGCAGTGAGTGGATGGCAGATGGTGGCGGGATATACGGGCTCTTTGAGGTGGCCAAGATGCCCTGAAGCCTGAAGGCGGCGTGCTTTTTCCAGGATGGAGGCGCTGTGGACTCGCTGTATGGTTTTGTGGAGGGAAAAAACTGTGGGCGGGTGGGTTCCTGGTGCAGAGAACAGAACCTGACCAAGTCCTGGTGCGATACTTGACTTGTTTGTATCTTTCGATTCCTCGCCGCGGCCGCACAGTGGAGTATCAACACCACTGGTGCCCTTTGTGCCCTTCAGCTGGCTCTCCGTCCTGTCCGCGCCGCCGTCAAACTTTGCGCCGATGCAGGGGGGGCCTTGTCCCTGAGGTACCTCGTTCTCTTGTATCTGCGCCTCCGTGCCTGGTTCCTCGTTCCACTTGCCGCGGTCGCCCCCGAGAAACAGGGAAGTCAAGGTCACTCAGCCATCCCGATTCGGATGCTTCTCCCAGATGCCCGACTGACTGGCTGGCCTACCCCCGGTTCTTTTAACCGCTCTGCTCTGCTCTGCTTTGACTCTTACTTTTTTTCCTCTTCTTACATCTCTTGTTTGTATTGTGTATAATATCTTGTCGGATTTTTTCAGCAGTCGTTATCGTCTGCACACATTCGTTGCCGATACATACCAAGTCTTTTAAAGTCAACGGCTCCAACGTCTTACACGCCAAAACAGTCGTTATCGTCGTCACACTTCACAAACGCACACACCACATAATACAAGATGCCTTCCTCATCTAGCATCCTCGCCCTGGCCACCGCTGTAACAGGCGCCACCGCCGCCTTCCAGGGCTTCAACTACGAGAGCAAGGGCAGGGACCAGGCGGGCTTCGAGGCCGAGTTCAAGAACGCCCAAGGCCTCGAGGGCACCAACGGTGGCTTCACCTCTGCCCGTCTCTATACCATGATCCAGGACGGCACCGTCAGCGACCCCATCTCGGCCATTCCCGCCGCCATCAGCACCAAGACGAGCCTGCTCTTCGGTCTCTGGGCCTCGGCCGGCCAGACCCAGTTCGACAACGAGATCTCGGCCCTCAAGAAGACCGCCCAGCAGTACTGCGGCCAGTCCCTCGGCAACCTCGTCGCCGGCATCTCAGTCGGCTCCGAGGATCTCTACCGTGACTCGGCCCTCGGCCAGGCCGCCGGCGAGAACCCCGGCGTCGGCCCCTCCGTCCTCGCCGACTACGTCCAGCAGACCCGCGACGCCGTCAAGGGCACCTGCCTGGAGAAGGCACCCATCGGCCACGTCGACACCTGGACGGCCTACGCCAACTCGACCAACCGCGCTCTCAGCGACAAGCTCGACTGGGTCGGCATGGACGCCTACCCCTACTACGAGAACCAGAAGGACAACGGCATCGAAAACGCCAAGTCGCTCTTCCAGTCCGCCATCGACAACACCAACACCGGCACCGGCGGCAAGCCTCTCTGGATCACCGAGACCGGCTGGCCCGTGAGCGGCAAGGCCGAGAACAAGGCCCAGGCGAGCATCGAGAACGCCCAGACCTTCTGGCGTGAGGTCGGCTGCCCGCGCTTCGGCAAGGTCAACGTCTTCTGGTTCATCATGCAGGACGGCGGCCCCAGCCAGGCCTCCGCGCCCAGCTTCGGCATCGTCGGCGGCAACACGCTGAGCACCAAGCCTCTCTTTGACCTGTCCTGCGACGGCTACACCGACGGCGGCTCCGGCTCCAGCAGCTCCTCCAGCTCTGCCTCTGCCTCTGCCTCTGCCTCTACCTCTGCCTCCAGCACCAGCCCGCAGTCTGGTGCCTCCTCTACGGCCACCGGTGGCAGCCAGAGCCAGACCTCGGCCACGGCCACCTCTGCGCAGTCTTCCGGTGCCGCCTCCTCCTCCGCCGCCGCGCCCTCCGGTAGCAGCTCCTCCTCTGCCGGCGCTTCCAACCCTGGCGGCTCCGTCCCCGTCGGTACCGGCTCCCAGCCTTCCCAGAGCCAGCCCGCCGGCACCGGTGTCGTTCCCTCCCGCACTCCCACGTCGCCCGCTGGCTCCAGCACCCCCACGCCCATTGCTAGCGCCGCCGCCGCCGGTCTCAGCTCTGTTGCCGCCGCTGTCGCTGCCATCTTCGTGGCTGTTGCTGCCTTGTAAATAGCTTGACGGAGCTTCTGTGTACATTGTGGCCGCGGCATCACGGTGTCCGAGGTCATCCTCCCTTGACTGTTCCCGCGCTCCTGCGCATTGATGAATGATTGGATTAATTTAGACTTGAAAACGGATTTGGGCCCAAATAGGAAATGTTTGGGTAATGCATTGTTTTGGATACACGGAATGACAACACTCATTTGAAATGACTTGGACTTTTGGACATGACTGCAGCGCAGACCAATGATGGTGATTGAGCCGACTAACTGACTTGCTACGTCAATTCTTAATTACGGTCCGTATGCACCATGATAATCAGCCTCATCTGGATACTGTGTCACCTTGTCTCATTGGTGGGCTGATGCTGCGGCCGAGCCGAGCCATGATCCGAGCAGGTTCCAAATCTGGAACTCGGCTGGCGCGCGGCGCGCGCTGTCACTTTCTTAACAAGGGCAACCTAAAGCCAACCCCTGATCCGATCGCGCGACACGGTTCTAACAGCCCACCTAAAACTTCTTAAGCTTCTTTCTACAATCACGTCCGAAAACTCGCATTGACCCAAGTCCATTGCAGCATAATCTGGTACAATGGCGTTCAGCCCTCGACTGCGAAATTGGGCACTTTGCCTGGCCGTGCTCGTCATCTGCGTGTACGCAGCTCCACAGAGCGTGACCGCCGCCGACGCCGCCGCGGAGAGCTTGAGCTTGGAGCAGCTCGATGAGGAACTGCAGGTACGCATTATGCGATGAGAAGCGAGATGGAGCAAAAATTCTACGGAGATGATGCAAGACGGAGCTTCGCCTTGTCAAAAACGCGGTTGTTGGCGGGAGCGCGAGGGGTCGCGTGACAAAGGAGAGAGAGAGAGAGAGAGAGAGAGAGCAGGCGTACGAGAGAAGCAGCTGCAAGAACAACGCACCAAGCAAGCACCCACTGACTCAACTCCCATAACTCTACAGACCTGCTCCGTCGTGCAGCGCCTCAACGCCGCCAAGGCCGCGCACCACGACGCGCAGCCCTCCTCGCTGACCGCGCGCCTCTTCGCCGTGCTCTTCCCCGGCTCGCCGGCCGTCAACGCGCTGCTCGCGACGCTCTACATCTCCGGGCCGCCCAACTTCCTGCTCGCGCTATGCCCGACCGACATCGACCCGGCCGCGCTGTCCGTCATGGTGGCCTTCGCCGTCGGCGGCCTGCTCGGCGACACGCTCTTCCACCTGCTGCCGGAGATCTTCGTCGGCGAGGACGACCCGGCGCGTGCCACGTTTGTGCTGGTCGAGCCGAACCGCAACCTGGTGCTGGGGCTGGCCATCATGGTCGGCTTCCTGACGTTTGTCGCCATGGACAAGGGCTTGCGGATCGCGACGGGCGGCGGCGGAGGAGGGGAGAGGCATGGGCATAGTCACTCCCACGCGGCGCTGCCGGCGAGGGATGAGGGCATGGCGACGGGTGTGGACGGCATCGACAGCGGAAGTGTGAGAGTGCGCAAGGGGGGCAAGGCCGGCAAGGAGCTGGCGGCCGTGGTCGAGGCAAAGAAGGAGGTCAACCCAAGCGTCAAGCTCGGCGGCTACCTGAACTTGATGTAAGTTTCTTCTGGCAATAGCCATCACAACGTTGACACACACACACACACACACACACACACGACGACCGCTGACAACAAAAGCGCCGACTTTACGCACAACATCACCGACGGCCTGGCCATGTCCGCCAGCTTCTACGCCTCTCCGACCATCGGCGCCACCACCACCGTCGCCGTCTTCTTCCACGAGATCCCCCACGAGGTCGGCGACTTTGCCCTGCTCGTGCAGTCCGGCTTCTCCAAGCGCGCCGCCATGGGCTCGCAGTTCGTCACCGCCATCGGCGCCTTCCTCGGCACGCTCATCGGCATCGCCGTGCAGGAGTTTGGCAGCCCCGCGGCCGACGGGGAGACTACGGGAATGCCTCGGAATGCCGGCCTCTGGGGTACCAGCTTGGTGAGTTTCCTGCCAGCCTGCAGATATTTTTAAAGTTGTACTGACATGACATAGACATGGGGCGATATGCTGCTCCCCTTCACTGCTGGCACGTTCCTCTACGTAGGCACCGTCGCAGTCATCCCGGAACTGCTCGAGACGGGCCCCAACAAGATGCAGGAGCTGCGCAAGACGTTGACGCAGTTTGCGGCCATTGCGTTGGGCGCCGGCATTATGCTGTACATCTCATGGCATGATTAAGCGTCTGCTCGGCAATGGGTCTTAATAAAGAAAGGGAAAGAACAACGGTCAAGGGCAGTTAGAATTGAACAATGCAATATCAATAACGATATCCACATGCTAAATAAATCGAAACCACCAAGTTAGAAGGATGCCACCCAAATACATGCACACCACCAAAGCGTTTTCTTGACACTCGCCCGCCGTACGCAGTACCGCGTTTCATCTCAGAAACGGTCTCGTGCTTCTAGCCATAGCGGACGTCTGGCTTGCCCATGGCGCCAAAGAGATGAAATTCCAGGTGGCTGAATGCCAGCCTCAAGCACTCCAGCTGCATGCCCTGCCCGGACGAAGGATTCGCCAACTTGCAACACTCCAGAGAACCCCCCCCCCCCCCTTAAGTTGCTGTCAGCGACCGTGCTCGTTGGGAGGAAAAATATGTTGAAATGGCTGGTCCTGTAAGCTGTTCAACGTCTAGTTTTCTTAATATACAAATACATCTATCTATAGGCCGCCGCCCTCATGGTTTGTTGGTGCCGCCTCACTCTGCCTACCCGCTTGTGGGTGCCTACGTGTATGAATACCTGCAGGTGAGGAAAGGCGACCCTGGTATGTGTAGTTCATGAAAATTATAACCATGTTTCTTTATTAAATAGTAGATGCTATGTACAATTCAGTATTATACCAATTATAATAAATATCCAAGTGTGGTGGATATAGTGAGGGTGATGAGTGCATACCTAGTGGCAGGATCCTACTTGGCCGCTTGATAAAGAAGCAAACTACCTAATATCTTGTTCAATACACCAGCACTAGCAAATGGTAGACCGTAATCGGCATCAGTACTTCGGGCATGTGTATTTAGTTAACATGTTCCCGAATGATTACGTTTCCAGGTGCTGCCGCTTGTACACTTGACCCGCGGCACCAATGGCACGTTCAACAGGGAAGGTACTTTTGGCTGCACCTATTGGCGGTGGTAGCTCAGGTACTGCCTCACCTCCAACCGCCTGGCACATGCCTGTCTCATGACCCGCTGCTTTTAGCCTACCATGTAGGTACCTCATAAGGACCTCGCAAGCTCAAGAGAACCACCATCCCTTCTCCTCGCTTGCTCCGTCTCTGAATCTACCAAGCATCGCTCTTCATCGTCGTATTGCCCCCACCATAGTCAAGAGCTTACACCTCCCATCTCCACCCCATAAACCGAGTCTTCTCCCTGCTTTCACACCAAGTCAGCCCCCCCCCCGCCTCAAAAGGTCTACCCAAACGTCGACAGCCACGCCCAGGCTCGCCGTCCGTCCCCCCAGACGCAGGAGCATGTGCCAAGGCTCCCCCGCGCCATGGCGGACGTCCATGCCGACGACAACTTTCCCGAGCACCGCCGACCCCCAGTGACACCCGACGCGCACCGCCGCCAAAGCCACGATGCGGCCGCCGAGTCGAGCAGCGCCGGCAGCAGCCGCTCCGCAGCCGCACCAGACCTGCTCACCCGCGAGCGTCTGCTGCTGCACCAGTCGAGGCTTGCCGCCGAGCAGACGTACGGGCCGGTACGATACGACACGACGAGAAGGACGAAGCGCAGAGACAGACCGAGCGGCTCGTTCCTGCTCGACGGGGGCGGCGTCCGGCGCAGCCACAGCTCTCGTCTCCCGAAACCCACCGTTGCTGCGCCCACGGCCCGTACTGGTGCCACGACCGACTCGCTCTCCAACACGCCCGAATCCGCGCGATCGATTGCTCTACGAGAGCAAGCCTTGCGAGTAGCGTCCGATCCCTTCGCCGGAAAGCTGCTCACGCCGTCTCCGGAGGCCACTCACAACCTGAGCACCGGCTCGCTTAACCAGCCGTCTCCTGCATCGTCTCTGAACAGTCATGCGGCCACTTCTGTCGACGCCGACTCCACGCAGATTGTCAACATGGCATTGAACTTGAGTGAATCTCGCCGTCTCGCCTCTCGTCGAAACGTATCTCGCGCCGCTCCTCCCAAACTCCTGCCTTTGCCCGATTCAGCTACCTCCAACGACCTCCGCCAACAGCTCAAGCAGCAACGCCGATCCTCTCGGAACATCTCTCCTCGCCCGGCACTGAGCATGATACCCAGACAAAACACAGGCTTGTCAGTGTCAAGCCCACTACTCTCCAGCTTCCACATGGGACAGGACGATATGTATCGCTATCACTTTTCCGCCTCGACCCTAGCCCGCGCCCAGAAAGCAAAGGATCAGCTCGAGCTTATGGCTCAATACAGAAGGCTCCTTGACGTCTTGCCGCCCCTGAAGCCAGCGCACCTACGACTCGTTGCGACGAGTCCACCGGCGTCCCCTGCGGGTGGCGCAAAGGCTTTCGCTTGGACTTCCAACACTGTCCAGCTGGGGCGCAAGTACAATCCGCTGCAGTACATCCGGAACAGAAAAGTAAGGGCTCGCGAGAGAAAGATTATTGACGGCGAGAGGCAGGGGTTTGGAGAAGTCGACATTGTCAAGTCTTGGGTCGAGAGATGTGAGCAAAACATCGCTCTGCAACAGCCAGAAGATGAAGCAGAGTACATGGTCCCATTCTCCAGTGCCGACGATCCAGCTGCACAGTCTGCACCTGACCCTGTGGCGAAGGCGGCTCGAAACCGTCGGCCGCGCGTGGACTGGTTCATTGAACCGTGCGACATGATTGCAGATGCCTACTGGCTCGAGCAACATCAGAATAAGGAACTGATCGAAGATCGCCATTGGCGCAGGATCTTCCCTCCCAACTCTGAACTCTCTCGACCCATGTCGCGAGAAAGCGAAGAGCCTAGGCACTTCATGCCCTTTTCCCCAGGCACTATTAGCCGTGTGCCGAACCTGCCCGAAATCCATCACACACATCGGGGCCATGGCGCAGAGCATGGTCGGCAGCCTGTCATCGACCGTGCTAGAGAGAAACTCAGTCATATCAAAGACTCAAATCACTGGCATGTCTCTGATCACCTTTATGCTAGACCTCGCTCTAAAAAAGACTCGGCTTCCGAATATTCAAAAAGCGACAACGAGGCGCGCAGCCAGACAATCCGCGACACTCGCAGGCGTGCAGAAACCAAAGATGCGCATCCAGGTGATATCTTGCATAAGCAAATGCTGGAGATGATTGCCAAGGAAAATAGAGGCAAGGATGTTTTGGATCTTGCAGGTATTGAACATTTCGTACCTTCCAGCATGGCAAGCCCAGAGCGAAACCTGCGCTCGAAATCAAGCAGCCGCCTGCAGAGTCGCAGAGAATCCTTCCTGGAGACCAGCGACCAGGAGCATAGGGGTACCTTTGAAAGGATGCACAAGACTTCTCCTTCTCGATTCCGCTCTGAAGACCAAGTCATCGACGGGCCTCGTCTCCGAGCACCCAGATCGATAGATAACGACTCATCACTGCCCACGTCACCAGAGCTGCGGCCCTCTAGAAAGGCTACGCTCGAGTCTGTGTCTCTAGAGCTGCCGGCTCCCTGGAGCCGCTCAGGGTCTCCTTCTAGACACGACGCGGCAAAAAGTCACACAAATTCCGAAGCCAGGCTTGGTGCGGATAGAGAGGCAGTTGCAGGCAGTAGAGCGGACACGCTTCCGCGAGGGACGATTAGCTATCCACCTCCTCTGGAAGGGGAACCATCTCTATTAAGGAATTCCTCGGCCCCCGTCGCTGGGGAGACCATCAAAAGCCATCGCCGCATGGGAAGCCTACTTCAGCGCACTGATGACCCCAACTCAGGTCTTCGTGGCATTTTCAAGGGACCACGCATTGATACGGTCTTAAGAGGTGGCGTATCTCGCATCGGAGATATCCTACGCAAAAAGGATGGCTCTGGAGAATCGCAAGAACTTGAGTCCACAGACGAGTCTGACAGCGAACACAACAGAGGAAGAAGGCGGGCGTCGATGTCTCTGTCTCGCCGCACCTCCAAGAAAGATCAGCCTAAAGAGCAGGCGTCGAAACACTTTCTCGATGTCATGCCACAGTTCCAGCACGCTTCCGGTTCTTCTGCCGATAACAGCATTCACAAGTCTGCATCTTGGACGGCCCATGGGGTTCAAAGCAGCGAATCCTCGCGCGTCGACTTGCTCAAGCCTCCTCAGGCCGAAGTTCGAAGTCCATCCATGTCAACATCTCCACCGCCGAACGGGGCGTCTCGTCCTGGGGAGTCTGACGTCTCCGAGGCCGAATCGACCAAGGGTCGTGTTCCTCCCGGGGTCCGCGAAACTGACCGTCGACTCAACGCCATCCTTGGAGACCCTGTCAGTCGCCGCTTCGACCGCAGCGAGCGAACCAAGAGCCGCCAGTGGTCGATTGCGGACCAGGGTGCCAGGCAAATCGAGCGGAGCCAGCTATCAAGACGCGAGATGGCGCGCGTCAAGACCCTTGTTCTGAGCTCCGGCATCAAGGCCATGGAAATCAGCCGGCGCGCTCAGGAGACGCACAAGCCGTTCAAGAACGACGGCGCGAACAACAACGGGAGACTGGCCAACATTGACTGGGACGGCATCGCGAACCTGTGCCCTCAGAGCACAGGCCTTCACGAGCAAGCTGTGCCGCTCGCCGAGGCATACACGCTCGCGGCACAGACGCTGACGGCCAATGTACAGCTCTTCGGCCAGCGCTGGCAGGCGTCCGCGGACCGCTTCACGACGCACACGGGGCCGGAGCTGCATCGGCGCGTCGGTGCGGTGCGCTCGCGCATCGCTGACGACCTCGCGCCGCTGACGCGTGCTGCGGTTGAGGAAGCCGACGAGGCGAGCCGCGGTCTCGCACTTGACCAGCCCCTCCGCATCAAGCACGTCGTTGACACCATTGAGAAGATGCTCCGCCGGCGCCGGCGCCGCCTGCGCTGGCTGCGCCGCGGCCTCTGGCTCAGCGTCGAGTGGCTCGTCGTCGGCTTCATGTGGTACGTCTGGTTCGTCGTCATGATTCTCCGCGTCTTCTTGGGCATCGGCAAGGGTCTCTGGGGCGGCGTCAAATGGCTGCTGTGGCTGGCATAGAGGGCTCGCGTTCGCGTTAAACCTCTCCAAATCTCCCTCCTCGAATTGTTCTTTCTTTCCTTTGTCTGTTTCAACACATTTTGTTACTGCTCCCAACTACAACAAACTTCTTCGGACTTTGGATTTTCATCTTGATTTTCTTTTTCTCTGTTTCTTTTTTTTTTTTTTTCCTCATTGGCGATCGATTCAAGCATTTGAGAAAGCGACAATTGATACCCTGCTCATGGCATGCATTGCGTTTTCTGCCTTTGTATTCTGGTATTGCTCTTCTTCTCTTCTCAATATTCGTCCTTGTATCAAATCAGCACTGTGTTGGCCGGAGTCGCTTGGCATGCGCGTTGGCGATGGTGTGCTTTGTACATATTCTCTGTTTTGTAAACGTGGAGGAACGAGAAGCCTGCGTGTATTTATTTCTTGCTCCGCTCAGCAACGCTCGAATACTGTGTCCTCTACATAATACCATGAGATTTCTCTTTTCGCTTAAGGGCTGAAGTATATGCATTAATCCACCGGCGAAAGTATTTGAAGAGTTTAGATTTAAGGAGCACTTCGTGGAAGAATTGCACACAACTCAAAATGTGATAGATGAAACCGTACGTGGTAGTAAAACAACAGGACAAAAAAGCTCTAGTTACACGGGTGGATGCTCCTTTTCTACTTTTTGGAGAGTTCCTCTCTAGACAAGTCATATGATTAAAACAAGGTAAAGACAAGACGGATTACAAGATCCAAACAACAAAAGAAATTGTACATGTTTTGCGATTTCGTTGCACGTCTTTATTCGATTCTCTTTTTACCCTCCTCGGCACTTAGGAAGCGTGCCGTGCTGAGGCCACGCTCGTGGCGAGCTACGAAGCTGCCAAGCAGAGCATCTTTGCGCGCTTTAGAGTAGTGCTCATTGTAGCCCTCCGTGGCAAACGGGCGTGGGTTGAGTGTGGGCCAGTTGACCTAGAGTGAGGTGTGTTAATACGGCAGATACAGAATAAGAAACATGGGAGGCAACGTACGTAGAGCATGCCATGTCCGAGGATAAAGTGCAAACACCAGGCAGCAACGGCGGTCCAAAAAAGAATAAAGATGCGCAGGGGCAGGACCCTGGCGTCGGGCTCACGCTTAGTGAAGATGCCGATCAAGACAATGAAGGCGCTGAAAGCAAGCAAGTAAGGGATCGATTGGATTAGGAGGGGACGTCTGTCGACAAAAATGCGACCTAGGCCGACACCGGACTTCCCGGGCTGGTAGGCGCCGAGGAAGAGGTCGAAGCTGTCCTGGCGGGGACCGTCGAGGAAGTTGTTAAGGAAATAACGCGTGACACCGATGCGTCCATCCTGAAGGGCACCGAGCTTGGTGCGCGTACCCGTGCGGGTGACGTCTGTCTTCATGGCTCCAGTGCCAGAGTAGGAACCAGAGACCGTATCAGCATTGTCGGCCCAGAGGTTACGGAACAGAAACTCAAAGTCGGGGTCCTGCTCCTTGAAGGAGGCGCCACGAGGCATGAGACCGAGCTCGCTAAAAATGCGGTCGAGAACTGCGCGGGCAAACATGCTTTGAACAACGTTGGTGCGGTCAAGGCAGTCCATACAGTTGGTACGCATGACGCTGGTCTGTAGACTGCGGGCCTCGAGTTTGTCATCAAGGCCACCTGGCATGTTGATGCCGCGGAAGTATGATTGCGTCTCAAGCTCTTGGTGCATACGCGTGACCAAGTTGTAGGCCTTGTCCATTCTCATGCCTTTAGTCTCGGTGTGGAAGTCAAAGTAGACGTAATGAATCTTGTCAAACTGATTGCGGCTGCTACTGCTGGGAGTCACGGTGAACTTCTCGTTGGTGGCATCGCCAATGCTACCGGCTCTGGAGAGGGCCTGGCACATTTGTTCATACGACTCCTTGACGTTGCGCTCACGGCCCTTGGAGTTTACCAAGTTGATGAGATAGTTGTCGCCGTAAATGCGAATCTGCTCATCAAAGTGGCGCGCAGCAGGAGCGGTAGCAGCCTCGGTACCACGGACCTGCAGCTTGGGGGTGTAACGCAAGCTGTTAATCTCGGACCAGTACGTAGGAACACTGCCTCGAGTCTGGACGTATGACATGATTTGCATCTCCTTGCCGTCGGTACCGCCAAGCTTGCCGCTCTGCATATCGGTACTGCCAGCGAAGCCGCCCATACCAGTGCTGGCCTCGTTGAGAATAACGATCTGCTCTGTCTCGTTGTAGTTGGCGACATGGCCTTCCTCGTCCACACCACGGGTAAAAAATCGAGTGCCACCGCGGTATCTAGAGCGGCGGGAGATGAGGGTGAGGCTAACAGGGGTGCCCTTGAATGTGGTTTGCTTAATCTCTAACATGCCAAACATGCAGGGGAGGATAAAGGGATCGATACCGGGCTGAGTTCCAGGCTGGGCGCGGGACCCGAGGTTGCGGAAGTCGATGAGGTCTGACTGGAGGAACTTGTTGTAGAAGAAGCGATCGTCGGCGCGCATCCAGAGAGGCTTAGCGGTGTCGGCCTGAGATTGCCTCTGGAACGAGTTCGTGAGGTCAAGCGAATAGGAAAAATAGAGGGGCGCCTTCTTGAGGAACGTATCGAGGAGGCGGACAAAGGTATCCTCGTCGGGATCGTGAATCTGGCGCTCGCGCATGGGCAGGATCTCGGCGGCAAGGACCTTGTAGACCATCTGGCCTTTGAGGCGGCCGACGGGTTTGGTCTTGTTGACTATGACGACATATTTGTCTGTAGAGAGTAGACTTTTAGCAAATTGGTAAGGGGACGAGGCGGTCGGAGCGAGGGTTGGCAAACGGACCGAGCTTGAGCTGAATCAGGCCGAGAACGCCGGCAATGCTAGAGACGCGAGTGGCGCGCTTGGTGGACTGCAGAGACGGCTCGGTCAAGCTGACATCACCGGTAGGACGGTCAAGAACCAATGCCGGGGCATTGGGAGAGGAGGGCGACGTGAAGGTGTAGGCGTCGTTGCTGACACGCAGGTTGATGTCGCGGTAAGGGTACAAGGGGCCGGTGAAGGGGGCCATGGTGTCGGGCGTGCGTGCAGGAAGTCAGTCGAGTATAGGATAACCGCAGGAAATGCGCCGAGAGGGGGGGGGGGTTGAGCGATGCAGGCGGGCAAGGCAAGCTCAGGAAGCGCAGCCGAGAAGCTGGGTGGCGGGATGGAGGGTCGGTAAACTGAGGCCAACGAGGCAGGCGAAGCTGAGTCGAGCTCGTGGAAGTGGGTTAGGTGATAGTGGAAGCGCCCAGCCCGCTGTGTAGCAAGGGAGCTTGCTGGGCGCAAATGGGCAGGTAAAAAATTATACGCTGGAGGAACTACTGAAGAAAAGCCAGAGTTCAAATTTTCCATAATTATATTATTTTCGTATTTTAAAATATTACATCCATCTGTCGATAGCTGAATAACCGAAGCAAAGTATGAGGCATTGCCAGCTTTTGATTCCCGCCGGCTCAACAACGTCACTGTTTCCTGCCGGGGCTCTCACGCTAGCCAAAAGGGGATTAGTCGAGGGGTGGTCTCCTTTTTTTTCAAAGGAGGGGCAGTGCTGAAGGGTCACCGAAGGGTCGCTGAAAGTCGCTGAATGGCGCTGCCGCGGCGACTGCAAATGGCTTGTGATCACACCAAGTTATGATCGTGGGTAAGAAATCTAGTACTGTGACGAGGTCAAGAGGGTCTTCACTTCGAATAGTGCAATCTGAATAGCCGTACTTGGATTCGCGGACAGACCAACTATAATGAGAATATTATGCAGTGCACTCACACATCCATATGTGCGTTGTACCTACACCCACCAGTAGACGGAGATGAGATGCGGTTACCCCGCCACGGCCGGAAGACTGCCATCTCAAATTAAACAAGAAAAGAAAAAACCCCGTCATTTACTGTAACAAATGCATCAAGGCGTAAAAGAAGCAGCAATCCTAAATAATATACAGCCGCGCGATTGCACGTCTAAGCGGCTCTAAGATCTTGCCCTGCCTCGTTCCGCGTCTCGATCCGGACAAGATCCACGGGAATACGGACGCCAGACCCTTCTCATCGGAAATGTAGCTCTCGAATCATCTCGTAGCAGTGGGAATAAAATGGTGAATAATCAATTCGATGAATATTGGGTGCATCTCTCAAGCTCGTCTTGCACAGTTCCACACCTCCGTCAAGTCACATTTGTCAGCTGGTCCGTGGAGCCGCCCAAAACGCCGTCGGCGAGCCCTTTGAATTCAAACGCCCCCAACAGCCACCCAATTTGATTGTAGATAAAAAAAAAAAAAGTTCAAACGAGATTCGCCATTGTTAGTCAGGAGTATACAGTTTCTACCACGGAGCACACAGGAATTTCAGATTCTTGTTAGCTCCACAACTTAGTTGACTGTTGGTCGCTTGGCCAGTTGCAAGGTGTAACTACCCGACATCCTGCGCTACTAGGCATGTAGACAGAGAAGGACAATGTCACTGCTTTTCCTCCTCTGCTGGATTAAATATGGAATGATCCAAAACAACGCCTGCAAGACAAGCTGTCACAGGTTGGTTACGACCTCCTCGTTACGTACCAGCCAACATTCTGGCAGTCAATCATCCTCGGTCCAAAACTCGGAGGAGCATACACATACATGTTCCTGGATCAGCTATCATCTACAAGTTTCAACTCGGCAACAAAGGTGCCCCATAATATCTCTCGGGACGTTTTCTCGTTCTGATAGGTAGTCCAGTATGTAATTAGCAAGCAACGTTAGCTTATCAAAGTCCGCGGCACTGGCGAGCCAAGCCCACCATTGTAAAACCCGCACGACACTAGCCCCCAAGCACGACACTCGATTAGATTAATAATGCGGCTTCATCTTGGTATGGACCTTGGACATCTTCAAACAAACCTTCCAATGCCGAATCCACTCCCATCTGTAGTCTGTCACTCGTTCCTATAAAGCCGTCCTTGTTCCCGCGTCACTTTACTACTCTCCATTCTCAACACACTCACAGTCTTCCGCCTCATTCCTCTTTTTTTTTTAGAATATAGATCTCTCCCACCGCTTACACCATGACCGTCTCCCACATCTCCAAGCTGTGGCAGCCTCTCAAGGTTGGCCGGACCACCATCTCCCAACGCATTGCCCTCGCGCCGCTCACTCGCTTCCGCAATGATGACAACCACGTCGCGACCGACATCATGGCGCAGTACTACGCCGAGCGCGGCTCCGTGCCCGGCACGCTTCTCGTGACCGAGGCCACCGGCGTCTCCCAGGCCTCCGAGGGTCAGCCCAACCTGCCCGCCGTCCACAGCGCCGCGCAGGCGAAGGCCTGGAAGAAGGTCTACGACGCCGTCCACGCCAAGGGCAGCGTCATCTTCCAGCAGATCTGGCATCAGGGCCGTGCCGCCGACGCCGAGTACGTCGGCTCTCGCGGCTTCAAATATAGCTCCAGTTCCGCCAAGACCATGCCCGGCCGCGACGTCGCCCCGGAGCCGCTGACCGAAGAGGAGATCCTGACCATCATCGACGACTTCCGTTCCGCGGCGCGCAACGTCGTCGACGCCGGCGGCGACGGCGTCGAGATCCACGGCGCCCACGGCTACCTGATTGACCAGTTCACCTGCGACAGCGTCAACGAGCGCACTGATAGATGGGGCGGCTCGGTCGAGAACCGCGCCCGTTTCCTGCTCGAGATCATCAAGGCCGTCAGCGACGAGATTGGCGCCGACCGCACCGCTCTGCGTCTCAGCCCCTTTGCTACCTTCCAGGACGCCTTTTCCTCCGACACCTGGGCGCAGACGGGCTACATCCTGGACCAGATCAAGTCCCGCGGGCACAATCTCGCCTACCTGTCTTTCGTCGAGCCTCGCGGCGACCCCCAGGTTCTCTTCATCGGACCTAACAAGGTCGACCCCTTTGCTGGCGGCGAAAAGTCCCTCAAGTACTTCCTCCGCAAGTGGGACAATTTCAGCCCCGTGATTGTCGCTGGCGCGTACGATCTCGAAGGTGCCGCTCCTGCTGTTGACGAGGAATACCCCGAGTGGGATGTCATTGTTGCGTATGGACGCCCCTTCATCTCCAACCCGGATCTGGTGTTCCGCATCAAGAACCAGATCCCGTTCTCGGAATACAACAGAAAGACATTCTACCTTCCCAAGGTGGCCACGGGCTACATTGACTATCCGTTCAGCGAGCAGGCAATCAAGGCCGGTCTCGGTCCTCTGAGGGCTGAGATCAAGCTGTGATAGAAATGTGAAGGGACAAGATCAATGTAAGCATGGCAAGGAGAAAGGAGTTTTTTGCATCATAGACCAGAGAGAATAATTGATTTGATTTGATAGTTTGCACCGAGGCTTGACATGTGGTAATATTGAGTTCCACGAGCAACAAAAAAGCCACGCTTTGTCACTAGTTATTAGTAGAGACTGGTGTCGACACCAGCGCAGGCACTTGTCTTCCTGACCACTGCTCAGCCAGCTTGAAGGGGTGGGGCGTACGCCACTAACCGGCAAGTGTTGAGCGTCTGCCTAAAAGGCCTTCGTCATTAACCAAGCGGGCGGAATTTTAAATAATAAATTTGTTGAAATTTGGTACTATACATGAGAGGCAATGTATTTTTCCGAGACCATCAACACATGACGAGAGCTCTTTCGTTCAACCCGCATCATTATTGTTCATCACCTGACACAACGTCGGGGCGCTAACAGGAGCAGGGGCAGCCACTGCAGTCACTGAAAGGCCGCTGCACCACCCGCGACCTGTCACTAAAAAGCCCTCGCTGCCACTGTAAAGAATCACTGAAAGCCAAACACCTGCCCACTTTTAGTGCCTTCTGCTCCCGTTAGTAACCACCGCCACCAATCGCCTTCCAGCCTGACGTGGTGCCTCTCTCTACGACCGAACCGCCGACCTCGTCCACGCAACGTCCCACCGTCAACTCTACTACCACAACCTCCTGACTGCGTCATCTCCAGCACCGCTGCGCTCGTCCGTTTCGATTTTCTTCTTGCCGTATCTTTCGAATCCCGCGTTGTCCGGCGCTTCCCCCGACTTCATAACTGACTGCTGGAGCCATTCTGACGAGGCCTTCTGCGTCCCTTTCTCTCGCTCAACAATAACCATAAAATGGCGTCTCGAGGACCCCCCGGTGCCCGCGGCGGCGGCTCCAACAACCGCTTTGCTCAGTTCAAGCTGGTTCTCCTCGGTATGTGCTGATGGAATAAGCCGCCCATCTTCGCATTTCCCCTGTTTCTTAGGAGAATACGAGGGGCAGATACTCGTCGCTGCTGTACACAGATGCTGTACACAGAGTTAAATTTACCGGGCTAACCATACGGGTGTGCAGGAGAATCCGCTGTTGGAAAGGTGCGGCCACGTCCCGTCGAGAGTTCAAGAAGTCAAGTTCTATGTCCAAGATCCCAAACTAATGAAGCATGAATATAGAGTTCTATCGTTCTGAGATTCGTCAAGGCAAGCTCTTAGCCGCCCAGGCTGCCTCTATTCTCCTAGCAGCTGCTAACCTTCTCCCAGGACCAATTTGATTCCTTCCGCGAATCCACCATCGGCGCTGCGTTCCTCACCCAGACCATCTCCCTCGATGAGGCCACTACCGTCAAGTTCGAAATTTGGGATACCGCCGGCCAGGAGCGCTACAAGTCTCTGGCTCCCATGTACTACCGTAATGCCAACTGCGCCGTCGTCGTGTATGACATCACGCAGTCTGTACGTGCTCGCTGCTCCTGCTTCAGTCATGTCGGATATATCGCTAACCAACCCCGCTATGAAGGCTTCCCTCGACAAGGCCAAGGCCTGGGTCAAGGAACTACAACGCCAAGCAAACGAAAACATCATCATCGCTCTCGCTGGCAACAAGCTCGATCTCGTCACGGAGCAGCCCGACAAGCGCGCCATTCCCACCGCCGACGCCGAAGCCTACGCAAAGGAGGCCGGCCTCCTCTTCTTCGAGACCTCGGCCAAGACTGCCGAAAATGTCCCCGAGCTCTTTACCGCCATCGCCAAGAAGCTTCCCCTCGATCAGGCCGGTCCCAGACACGCACGTCCTGGCCAACGCCCCGGCGTCAGCTTGGCTCCCGAAAATTCAAACACCAACGCTGCTGGCCCCTGCAGCTGTTAACGTGCTCTAGCCTTTTCGAGTTGCGAAAGTATGTGGCGGAACATGTATTGGGCCAGCAGAACGGCCTGCACCACTGGGCCGCTACTCGCGGCCCTCCTACCCCAAGTAGACTAATGTCGTGAAGATCTGGCAAAGCCCTTTTTGTTACTCGTTTTTTCGTTCCCCCGACCTCGGGCTTGCGTAGTATATTTCTTGGAGTCTGGGTTTTGTATGGAATTCGGTTCATGTTTTTTTTTTCTTGGTTTATTTTAATATTGACATTAAATTTTTTTTATGGCTAACTTGGCTTGAACGTCTGCTTTACCGAGTCGTTATCTCCGGCGGCATGTTGACCAGGAGGCTCGGGATGGAGTGATAGGTAGTACTGAACTGATGGGCAGCCTGCGTGCACTCAGCATGGGCCAGCTAAGCTTAATGCATACCTAGAATATGATATTAAGTGCCCGTTTATATACTCTAATGAATCCAAACAGTCTGCCGTTGGATCATAGTATTCCCATCCTCGCTAGTTATCCTCGCGGGTAAATTCAATAGACCTCTCGAAAGCTTATGGAAAGGTCCACTAACCACAATTAGCCATGACGACAGGCCCGATTCCTGCGCAAATGTATCCCAATAAAAATCGGGGAAAATACCAAGAAAAATACTCAAGGTATCATGACTTCAAAATTTTCATCAACGATGTTACAGCAGATTTCACCCCCAAGGTAGACAGCCACCACGGCTAACTCGCCGCATTGCGTCACTCCCGGTTCCTGCCGCGGCGCCGCAAACCAGGTCCGCTTTTAGTGCGATCCAAGCTCTTAGCCGAACTTTTGCCCTGAGCGTTTTTGTCCAACTGCGTTGCAGCCGGAACCCCAGCAGCACCTCGCTCCTCAACCTTACCCTCATTTATTGGCCATTGCATCTCCTAATGTTGCGATCCTCGCTCCGGTCAACAAGGCTGCTCAGCGGCCAGCCCATCGCGGCTGCTGCCGGGCGCCAATGGGCCGCGACTGCGTCGCGACGATCGGTTCTGCTTCAAAACGTGAGCTTGCCCTACCTCGCCGGCATCCAGCGACTGGTACTTATGCACCTGACGGCGTCGCGGCTGTCGACCCTTCGTACTTGAACAGTTGGGGGGGCTTCCCTTACGAGTGCTAACAAGCAAGCAGAGACATTACGCCGACCAGAAGAATCCCGATGTCCCCAAGCCCCCAATCCTCCCGACCTCCGAGATCAAGAGCTCCGAACGCGCCCCTCCGCCCGCCGAGGAGACCATCGAGAAGAAGGTCGGCATCGATGAAGTTCCTCTGACGCCTCCTCCCGTGCCGAAGGATATCGCCGAAAAGGCTGCCGCTGTCGCGTCCGCCGCCTCCCAGGCCGCCGGTAGCGGCAAGAACGCGACTCCTCCGCCACCTCCGCCTCCCAAGAAGAAGGGCTTCATCGCCCGTCTCCGCCGCTTCGTCGCCTCTCTGATCCTTCTGGGTGTCATTGGCTTCGCTGGCGGTGTTTGGTACTCGCGCATCAACGACACCTTCCACGACATCTTCACCGAGTTTGTGCCCTTTGGTGAGCAGGCCGTCCTGTACCTGGAGGAGCTCGAGTTCCAGAAGAAGTTTCCGAATGCCCACCGTGCCGGCTCTGAGCGTCCTGTCGCGAGCTCCAGTGAGCATGTGCGCATCCCAGCTCAGAGCGGTGCATCATGGCGCGTCGCCGACAGCGGCGAGCCTGTCGGTCGCCAGTCATCTTCTGCGTCTTCCTCGCCCAAGAAGGCGGCCGCCAAGCCTGAGGAGGCGCCCAAGAAGGAGTCTGCGCCTGTAGAGGCCAAGCCTGTTGAATCCAAGCCTGTTGAGGCCAAGCCTGCTCCGGTTGCTAGCAAAGAATCAAACAACTTCAAGGCCCCCGAGGTCAACGAGCCCTCGCGCTTCCCTCCTTTGGAGCCCATTGATCTGATGAGCCTTCCCGACGCCAAGGAGCCCATTATCCAAGATCTCGTCCGCATGCTCAACGATCTAATCCTCGTCATCAACGCAGACAATGCCCATGGCAAATACTCCACCACTATCGCCAAGGCCAAGCGTGAAGTTAGTGAGGTTGGCGACAAGCTCAAGACTCTGAAGACTGGCGTTGAGAAGAAGGCTGCTGGTGAGGTCAAGTCCACGATTGCCGAGTTTGACAAGGCCGCCACGGAGCTGATCAAGAGAGTCGAGAACACTATGGCCCAGCAAGAGGCCTCATGGCGCAAGGAGTTTGAGGAAGAGATGGGCAAAGTCCGCGACACATACGACCAGCGATCCAAGCTTCTGCTCGAGCGTGAGCAGAAGTTGAACGAAGAGAAGCTTCAGACCAAGCTCCTAGAGCAGGCTGTCGCCTTGAAGAAGGAGTTCGTCAAGGAGGTCGAGAACCGTGTCGAAGCTGAGCGTGATGGTCGCTTGAGCAAGCTGAACGAGCTTACGGCCGCTGTTTCTGACCTTGAGAAGCTGACTGTTGGCTGGAACAGCGTCCTCGACACCAACCTGAAGACGCAGCAGCTTCATGTTGCCGTGGAAGCCGTTCGTGCTAGCCTTGAGGGTGCCACTCACCCCAGGCCCTTCATCAAGGAGCTCGCTGCGATCAAGGAGATTGCCGCCAACGACGACGTCGTTGACGCAGCCATCTCCTCTATTAATCCTGCTGCATACCAGAAGGGTATCTCTTCCCCTTCATATCTCATTGACCGTTTCCGTCGGGTAGCTGGCGAAGTCCGCAAGGCCTCCCTACTGCCCGATGACGCCGGTGTGGCGAGCCACGCTTCCAGCTGGGTTCTGAGCCATCTCATGTTCAAGAAGCAGGGTCTGGCAGAGGGTGACGATGTCGAGAGCATCCTGACCCGCACACATACCTTCCTCGAGGAGGGCGATTTGGATGCTGCTGCGCGTGAAATGAACGGCCTCGAGGGCTGGGCCAAGACTCTCAGCCGCGACTGGCTCGGGGAGGTTCGCAAGGTGCTGGAGGTGCAGCAAGCGCTCGATGTAAGTCGACCGATGCCACTGCAACTCGGTTCTGGATAAGACTAATGCTTTGCTTTTCTAGGTCATTGCGACAGAAGCCCGCCTGCAGAGCTTGCGCGTAGAGTAAAAATTGGGAAGATTCTAAAACAATACGTATTTTTTCTTTGTGGTGGTGTATATTGGTTTCTAGGGAGATGCGTCTAGGAGGCACGTAGCCTGTGTATTAGATATAAAATAGACCGTCTTGAATGTTCATTTAAGATTCAATCCTGGGTCGATGTCGTTTTGATTCCGGTTCTAGTATAATGTGATGAAACTTTGATTCTTCATCTTATAGCGGCTATTACCATTACCGTGGCGGTGGAGGCTCATTGTTAGTAGTCAAGCCCAACACGGCGACCCGCAGCCTTCAACAACCGCCACCAGACTTGCTCTTCGTTGCGATTCACCACAATCACTCCTATCCAGGCACCACAGAGGAAGTTTGAAAGCGACATTTTAATATATGGATGAGTTCTGAAAGAGGAGTGACGAGAGCTGATAACCGCCGCTCACTTGAGCTTCACAGTGATGCACTCAAGGCACACTCACCACATGCAGCATTGCATCAGCCGTCTCCGTGCCACCACATCACCCATCTGCACAGCATCACATCACAGAGCCGTCTCAACGTCTTACTCCGGTGTCGGCGCCTTGTACAGGATGAGCTCGTCTGCTGCGACCGGCCCGCGGCGCGACTACGACGCCGCGCTGGCCCACCTCAGCATGCTGGCCTCAAACCGCGCCGTCACCACGCTCTTTGAGAAGCCACGGCAAGACGCCGCCGCGGCCGCGCAGCCACCTTCATCGTCCTCACCACCGGCCCAGGATCTCAACGCGCAGGCGATTCCCGAGATGCTCATGTGGCTGCGCAGGGCAGGCTACACGCCGCAGGACCTCGCGGCCATGCGACACATCCACGTCGCCGGCACCAAGGGCAAGGGCTCCGTGTGCGCCTTTGCCACGTCGCTGCTCCGCGCCGCCGGGCCGCGCGTCGGGCCGGTGGGCACCTACACGAGCCCGCACCTCGTCAGCCCGCGCGAGCGCATTGCCATCGACGGCGCGCCGGTCAGCCGGGCCGTCTTCGCCGCCGCCTTCTGGGAGCTGTGGGACCGCTTCACCGCCGCCGCCGTTGCTGACGGCCAGCGGCCGCGCGCCCGCTTCCCCGCCGCCGCCGTTGCTGACGGCCAGCGGCCGCGCGCCGTCGCCGAGGGCCCCGCCTCCAAGCCCTTTTACTTTCGCTTCCTGACCATCCTCGCGTGGCACGTGTTCCTGCGCGCCGGCGTGCGCGACGTGGTCGTCGAGTGCGGCATCGGCGGCGAGCACGACGCGACCAACGTGCTGCCGGCCGCCGCCGTGTCGGCCGCCGTGGTGACGCAGCTGGGCGTCGACCACGTGGCGATGCTGGGCGGCACGGTCGAGGAGATTGCGTGGCACAAGGCGGGCGTGTTCAAGCCCGGCGTGGCGGCGTTCACGCTCGGCGACGCGCCGGCGAGCGTCATGGCAGTGCTAAGGCGACGCGCCGCGGAGAAGGGGGCGCGGCTCGTCGAGGTCGACGCGCCGGCGGCGGATGCGTGGGAGGGTGTCGTTGTCGGGGGCGGCGAGGCGCCGCTGCTGCTGGGCGGCGACTTTCAGAGGCGCAACCAGGCACTGGCCGTGCTCGCGGTGCAGGAGCACCTGGGCGTGCGCGACGAGGCGGCGAGCACGGCCGAGACGCTGGCGCGCCTCCCGGAGGGCATGGCGGCCGCGCTCCGGGGGGCGACGCTGCGCGGGCGGTGTGAGGTGCTCCCGGACGAGGCGCACGGCGTGCGGTGGCTGCTCGACGGGGCGCACACGCGGGACAGCATCACGCAGGTCGCGCGGTGGCTCGTGAAGAGCCTGGACGGCGACGGGGAGGAGACGGTCGCGCTCGTGTTCAACCAGCAGGACCGCGACGCGCCGGCGCTGCTGGCGCACCTCGTCGAGGCGGTGCAGGCGGCGGCAGAGGCAGAGGGCGGCGGCAGAGGCGAGGTCGTCTTTTCGCGGGCGCTGTTTACGAGGAACGAGCAGGAGGCGGCGGAGCACGATGGCGACTTGGGTGTGCAGAAGGCGCTGGCCGAGACCATGGCGAGGCTCGCGCCGGGGTGTCAAGTGAGCGTCTTTGATAATGTCCGGAGCGCTGTGGCTGAGGCGAGGAGGGCGGCGGCGGTGGCCGGCGGCGGCAAGGTGCAAAAGGTGTTGGTCACCGGGAGTTTACATCTCGTCGGGGGTATCATGCGGGTCATCGAGCCCGACAGTCTATTGTAACATATACATCAAGCCCAATCTAAACAGTTTGCATATTCTTTTAATATTTCCCTTTTGTATCCCAGCGTACAACAGTTATGCTACAGCGCGTCTGCCTGCTCCAAGATGCCCAGCGCGCCTCCCACCAGGTGCAAGCTGCCGGTGACGTAGGCCTGCACGACACCGCTGCCGCCGCCGAGGCCACGCGCACAGGCGAGCGCCTCCTCGATGGTGGGCAGGACGCGCACGTCGGCGGCCGGGTCGAGCCGTGCCCAGGCGTCGGCGAAGCGCCGCTGCGCCGTCATGCTGGCGACCTCGGCCGGGTCGACCTGGCGGTTGACAAAGTCGCGCTTGTAACCGGTCGCGGCGTACGTGACGTTTGTGCAGAAGATGACATGCTCAAAGGGCCGCTCCGCGTTGGCGGCGTGGATGGAGGCGAGAAAGTCGACGGCCTCGGCGCGGCCTTGCTGGTTGAAGATGAGAACGCGCGGGCCGGTGCTAGACACAAGAGAGAAAAAACGCAGGTTAGTTTGCCTGCTTGCAGGTTCGGTCAAGGGAGGACCTGGGGCATACCTTTTTTCCGTCTCGCTGGCAAACCACTTGGCGGACACCTTGAGGCTGTCGGCCGTGTGCGCGCCGTCTACGTGCCACGCTATCTTGTCCTCGGCCTTGACCTCGCATCGGCCGCGAAAGGCCGTCCTCTCCAAGCCATTGACAAACTCCTGCGGCAGGCTCTTGCCGTCCTCGCCCCTGTCCATCTCGACGCCGAGTTGATCGAGGGCCGTCTCCGCCAGCGCGACCGCCAGCGAAGCGTTGCGCTTTTGGAAGGTTGCTGCCGGCTTGACTCGCACACCGTCAAGGCGCGGGTCGATAGGCAGCTCGGTCAGCGCGACGCCCTTCTCAGTCGCGCGCTCACGCAGCACCGCAGTAGCCTCAGGGAGCTGCTCGACGGAAAAGGCCGGGCTGCCCGGCTTCATGATGCCAGCTTTGTGCCAAGCAATCTTAGCGACGGTATTGCCGAGGACAAGGACGTGGTCGATGCCGAGCGTGGTGATGCCTGCGGCGAGCGGGCGCGGGACGAGGTTGGTGGCGTCAAACTCGCCGCCGACGCCCGTCTCGTAGACGGCGACGTCGACGCGCTCCTGCAGAAATGCGTGCCAGCTGACGAGGGTGAGAAAGCGGCCGTAGATGGGCTTGCTGCCGGGTGAAGGGCCGTCGCCGTTGTCTTCATTGTTCTGCGTCGACGACGATGACTCGAGGCGGTCCCAGACCTCGAAAAAGTACTTGGCAAAGAGATCCTCAGAGATAGGCGCCGAGTTTATGCGTATGCGCTCCCGCACGGCGATGAGGTGCGGTGAGATGAAAAGGCCGGTCTTGGTCAAGGAGGGAGCGGCGGCGTTGTCGAGGGCTTGGCGGTACTGGGCCAGGATAGCGTCGACAAAGGCGCATGTGCTGCCCTTGCCCTTGGTTCCGGCTACGTGGATAATGTTAAGGCGGTCCAGGTCGGATGGCTGCCGAATGAATGAGTCTTGACATTTCGTAGAGAGAATGGCGGGCGAGGTAGAAGTGACCATACCGAGTAGCCGATGCGGTTGAGATAGATGCGCATATCCCGGATGGAGGTGGCATCCGGCTTGATGCCGGCCTTGCGGCGGGCTTCAATAACTTCATAAGGCGTCTGCAGCGTGTTGAGTGCGTCAATCGCATCCTGTTGGTGCGTCAGCGGATGGACATACGAGAAGCTGGGGAGTAGGTGAGAGGAAAGACTTGACTCACGTTGTATGTTCGAATGGTGGCCATTGTGCGCAAAGCTTGCAATCGCGGGACGAGTAGCCTGGCTATGAGAGAGAGGGGTCGCCTCGATACATTCTGCATCGAGGAAAGGGCCTTATTTGCTCGCGCAGCCCTCAGGCTTACCTGGTGCAGTTGTTGGAGTCCAGTGCTTGACAAAGGCAAAGGACGAACAGGTGAGGCTGTAGTGGCGAGGCTGCAGCGGCTTAAAGCCAGCGTTTGCAGCGGGATCGGCGCGGGGAGAGCCACTGTAAAGATAGCCGCACAGTGCAAAGAGTTCAACAGTTGCTGCACCAAACCAGAGTGTTCAGTAGGTTGTAGTACAGTCGAAATTACATTTGTTCTGAAATAGGGATACTAGTCGATTTTCTCTGGTTTTAAAAAAAATCTTAGGCCAATTTTGGAGTGCTCTTCAGCCTGTCATAGCCAACGCCGTTGTTAGGTACCCGCCAAGTTGCAATTTTCACTACGTAACAACTTCGCTCTCGCAACATTTAACCATCTAGCAACTGCAATCGCGAGTATTCTTGACAACGCCCTTCACCTGTGCTCATCCTCAACATACTCTCAGCCGTCAAGGTTTTTAGCCTCAAATCTCGCCCGTCAAAACATGTCCGCCATTTCTCTCCGCTGTCCACTTCTTCATGCCCTCGACGATTCCCTCCGCCATATCTTTGTCAAAAGCAAGCCCGTCGCCCTCAAAGGACGACCGCGTCCGCCAAGTGATCCAGCGTTCCGCCATGGCCCCCTCCGGCGCCCTGAGCAGCCCTGTTGAGATGTCGACCACCGGCACTTCGTTGTAGCGCCGACTGTGCTGCAGGAAGAAGACTGTCGCGCTGCACACGCCGCAAAACGCGCGCGTCACGCCCTCCGAGGACACATACGTCTTGAGCGTGCCGAGGCGGAGGTCCTCGCCGATTGTCGGCTCGAGCGTGTCGAGGGGAACGAAGATCCAGGACGCCACTGGCGTCCCGTTTATGAGCCTGCAGTCATCACAGACATCAAGCGTGCCGTACCATTTGTTCGGGTCGAGCGGTGATACAAAGTGCTTCGCGTAGGCGTGTTCAGCCATGGCCCGGTTCGGTCGGGGTACGGTGAAGGAGACACCGCCACAGCGGCACTGCGCCCGGAGCCTCTCCTGTCCGTCAGCGCCGGCTTCGGGCTTGGACTTTGGGGCGGCTGCGCTCGGCTGGTCGTCCTTTGGGTTCCAGGTGGCTATTTCCTTGCCCTGGACGTGCGTAAGGATGCCCGACAGCCCGCCGTCTCCAGCGGACTTGCTGAAGACGTGCGAGGTGATCTTGACAAGGTCGCGGCCATGTTCTTTCAGGACGGCTGTTGCCAGCGTCCACCCTCCGTCGTCGTTTCCAACGGCGCCAATGTGACAGCCACAAGTCGAGCACGACTTTGGTGTGTATCCGACACCGTCTATATGATACGACACCAGGCTTTCGCTACTCGACGGCGCAACCCATTTCGGTTCGACGCCTTGGCTAAGGTTGGCGTGCATATTGGCCAGAGTGCCCGTGTTATAGCGACATATGCTGCAGTGGCAAAAGTAGGCCTTGAGCGGCAGGTCCGCGACAGGTATATCGAGGTTGAAGTGTACGCCACCACAGTAGCATTTTGCCTCAACCGTACGAGTTTCTGTAGTTGATTCCATGTTGCGAAGAGATTTGCTTGGTCAAATTTGTAGAAGAAGAGGGGTGCTAGCGGACGGGTTGGCGATGGGATTGTCCCCCGGCTTGCTCCTTAAGTATTAACGGTCATGGGGATAAGCGGCTGCCTTCAATGATCTAGCCTGACGACGGAGGCGTTCGAAGCGTGGGGACAGCTGAAAAGCGCAGACGTGAATTTTACAGTTGGAAATGCTACTTGAGTAGAACAGCTTGTCATTGATCTGCAAAGGGCATCCTGCTAATATTTTGAATCGCTCTTATACTCCCGTACTGTGAGCAGCTCACCTATCTAACGACGCCTGTAAAGTTGTACTACAGCACTGTTCTCCCTGACAGCGCGTTCAGGTAGTGATCCGCTTTTTACAGCACCAAAATTAGTCCCACCAGCAAGCATCGCCAGCGAAAGCATAATTTTCTTCCTCTCTTTTTTCGTACTAATTACCTGGAACTTCCGTCATATACACAAACACCCATACGTCCTCTTTTGCACACCATGGCGGGCGCTTCGCAAGCACCTCCTGTCCATGAGGCGCTCGCCGATATGGATAGCCATATTGCGCGCCTCAAGGACAAGGTCGAGGAGCAGCGAAAGGGCCTGCAGCACTGGCAGCCATGGGACGCCGAGTATGAGGCTCTCAAGGAAGAAGTGCAGGCCCTCGCCGAGTCTGCGACAGTCGAGGATCTGCAGCGGATACGTGCTGGCTTCGATGGCGAGCTTCTGGTCGGCAAGGAACTCGATGAAATTTTTGGCCAACAACAGCGCTCTCGCGACCAAATCGTCAACGTCCTGGATCGACGCATAGACTACGTCAACCAAAACGTTCGCACCCTGCAAACGCAGCTAGAAAAAACGGAACTCGAAGTTTTAGACGCCGAGGCTTCCAATGAGCAAGGCGCCGTCGATGAAAACGGCCCTCCCATAACGGAAATCGTCGAGGAACTGGATCAAGACGACAATGTTCTGTCCTTTCGCTTAAACCGACCGGGCGAGGCCCTGCCACGTGTCAAGGCTGCGCTTGAAAAGGCCGGCATTGATGCTCCATCATTAGAACCTCCGTCTTTAAATCGACAGTCGGGTTCAGCTAGCCCCAGTGTTGCCAAACCTCCGCCTGCCAAGAAGGTCAAGGAGTCCATACCGGTCACTCCCCATGAGTCGGAACCAGATCACGAGGTGACGCCTCCCATCTCACGAATGGCGAAGCGCGTAGGTGGCATCATGAAGACTGCAAAGCAGCAGGAGAGTATCAGCAGCCAGCCGGCCATTATTCCTGACGACGAGGATCCCGATGATGCAGCCCTTCGCCAACAGATGCTCAAGTATAGCATGGGTGAGATGGGCGCAGTCGTCGCTGAGCTCAACCTTGAAGAGAATGATGACGATGATGATAATTTTGACGATGACGAATGGCTAGAGGGTGATGGCATCGACGACGACGACGACGATGAAGAAGATGGGGAGGATAAGTACGGCCGCTTTACCGGCCGCATGATTACCGACAAGTACCAAAGACGAATGCTGGAGCTTGAGACCAAGCTCGGCGTGAAATCTCGCTTCACCCAGAAATTGGAGGAGGAAGCTGCGGAGAGGGACTCGGACGACGATGACGGCGAGGGTATCGGTCGCATTCGCATTCAGCCGAAGCCGAAGCCGTCCTCCTCGGCCTCTCCCTCGGCCGCACCTACAAAATCCATCGTCAAGGAGATGACTTCTGCCAAGAACGAGCCCAAAAAGGGCGTCCGCTTCGCCAATGAGCTCGACATTGCCGATGAGGCGGAGCCAAGCGCAACTCTGCCCGAGTCCAAGCGCGATAGCGGCAAAGACATCGTCGAGCCCATGAGTGAGCTCATCGTCGAGCGCAAAGCTGCATCCAAGCCCGCTGCGGCCCCGCCATCACAGCGGCCCTCGCGGTTCAAAAAGGCCGCGCAGAACCAACCAAGCATCCCCAAGGGCCCCCTCGATGTGCCGGCGTCCTTCCTCGCTCAGCACGTGCCGGACGAGGAGGAGCTGCCGGTTCCTACAGGGCCGGAGGGCAGGACCATTGCCGACACGCTCGTCGAGAAGGGCAGCGTCTCGCGGCCCGCCGGTCCCGCCGTGGTCGACGACAGCATGATGGGCGTCGCGGCGGAGCACCAGCGTCTGCGCAGCCGCTTCATACGCCGCGACGGCGGAGGGTTCCTGCAGGAGGACGAGGGCCCCGTCCAGGAGCTCGACGAGACCGAGGGAGGCGGCCAGCGCGTCAGCCGCTTCAAGGCCGCTCGCTTGTCTCGGCATTAATCACCAATCTATATACCCATGCATAACGGCGCAGGATATCGTTTCTTGGTTTCTTTTGGCATATAGACACTTCGGAGGGGCGTAATGTGATATTCTGCGAGGGCAGATTTCCTGTAGGCGTCAATTTTACTCTTCTTTTTTACATTGCTTGTGACATGAAAGCTCTTATTGGAACGCCCAATACACACATCGGTGTATTCCCAAGGGTCTGCAGCATACTGTCTGCTTCTCCTTACCCGGCCAGTTCCTAGATAAATCACTGCGGGCTCTCTGATGCCGTGCACCCGAAGTGTTTTCACTTTCCTGTGGTCCTGGCTATTCGTTTCACCCGCGACACTTTTCCTCGTCATTTGAATACTAGCGTCTCACCGCAAGCACGGTATAGGGTAAGTCGGTAGTGAGTAGAAATAGTCGTATCTTCTGGCAGCAAGCAGTAGGCGTGGTTCATCTGTCGGAATTGCAGTTTATGAGTCCTTTTTATTTCAATTTTCAAAGACTTGTTTCTAAATCGATATGTTCTTCAGCGCATCTGTAGATGTTGTCGGCTGTCTCTTAACTGATGCCGGTGAACTCAACGCTTGTACATCAAACGTAGAGAATTCACCACCGGCCAATAAACTGAAAGAAGGAGAAAGGACACTGGGATCCAGACGGAAGTAGGACATAGTTTGAAAAAGAACCAGATGAATAATTAAACAAAAAAAAACCCCGTGAACGTCCGTCCGTCCATTTGAGCTCAACGGCAAAAAAACGTGATCCCGCCCGGGCTCGAACCGGGGTGATCCCGCCCGGGCTCGAACCGGGGACGGGGACCTTCTCGGTGTTAACGAGATGCCATAACCAACTAGACCACGGGATCCTGTGGTATTTGTTGAAGAACCGTTGCTTAATCCATCTTATGATGTCATACGAAGATAAAAGTCCCAAAGCTACATTCTGATTTTCGTCCAGGCACAAAGTTGCGTCTATGTCTAAGAAAATGCATTTCGCTCATTGGGCATGTGGTATATAATGTACAGTCATTCTACAAGCACCATTCAAAACAGCCATATTACCTAACCCGTCGACACGCCAACCAATTCGTTATTTGCCACCTTTGCTGCCGCCCCAGAGCCCCGACAGCGTGTCCGTCAGCGTCGCCTGCCCCGCGGCCTGTCGCGCCTCGCGCTCCTTCGTCCGCGCGTCCATGATCTCCTTGACGCTGCGCGCCACATCCTCCTTAGCCTGGAAGTCGGCGCGCAGCGCCGCCTCCTCGGCCGCGCGCTCGTCGCCCGCGGGCAGCTTGGCCAGTGTCTCGCGCCACGTGCGCTCGACATCCTCCGCGGGCGTCGCCGTCGTCGCCGCGCGGGGCGGCGGCCGCGGCACGACCGAGTCGAATATAGGTGCGGGAAGTCCTGCCTCCTTGGCGGCGGCGACGGCCCGCTCGTGCTCGAGCATGCGGTTGAACAGCTTGTCGGCGTGCATCTGGATGTCCTCCTCGACCTGCGCGGGGCGGTCAATCACCGAGCCGTAACCGAGCGCGCGTAGGAATCGCTAAAAAAGAGGCAAGCGGTTAGCTAGGTGGTTTGTGGAGCATGTGCGGTGGTGGTGCATGTGAAGAACTCGTACCGATTGCATGGTGTAGCAGCGCTCGTACCGATGGACTTGGTGCCTGCACATTTGTAGTTGATCGGTCCAGCTGCCGTTCTTCATGCAGTTGATCCACTCCTCCTGCTGGATGGCGCAGTTCTCCATGGCCGCGATGCCAATCGCCTGCTTGCGCTCCTTGTACCCATCGAGGATCTTGACCAGCTTCTCCTGCTCCGTCGAGGTCTCCTCCTCGATCTGCGCCAGCGGTCGGTAATTCTTCCACAGGTGCGCGTACCGACCATCCTGGTACAGGCTTTCTGAGGGCACGCCGCTGCTCTTTGCGTCGCCGGTCGCGGGGGCGCCGCTGCCGCTGTTCTGCGCCGTCGGGGCTGTCGTGGAGGTGGTTGTCGGCGCTGCGGGTTGCTGTGCCTTGGTGGCGTTGTATTTGACTGGCGATTCCTTGTTGAGGAACTCGCGCAGCTTGGGGTCCAAGTTGCTTAGGGGGTCACTGGAGCTACCCCCTCCGAATATTGACGGTAGCCAGCCCATTGTGAATGTCGAGGTGGGTTATAATAGACCAAGATCATCGTCGGCCGCGAGCAGGTATGGGCCAATATGAAATCTAGATGGGTGCCAATGTTTCTCACACTGTGCTCCACACTGTACACATCGCACTTGTTTTCCATGACATCAAACTGAACTGTTGAACTCAGTGAAGTAGCATTGATTTAACTAAGCGTCTCAAAACTTCTTCAATGTGGTCAATTATGCTGAGTGCTAGAGAATAGATCCGGCGTGCTGTCGCGACACCATTCTTTGGTCGAATTTACAACTAGTTGACCATGTTTTAGCAATTGGGAAACCTGCGTTGTTGCAGAAGTTGCTGTACATTGCCCTGCTTGGCTAATTTCGGGCCAAAGTTCACACCCAGTCGCGCCCTGTGTCATTCAAGATGATCTAATTGCATTCGTTAATCTTTTTGATTTTTTGATTGCCTTTACCGTACAATCGTGCAAAGCAACTTCCGGTGCCCAACCCTACAGCGGGAATTTCCGATCCCTCTGTTGTTTATCACGCCAAAAAATGCCACAACATGAGCCCAAAATATTTTTAGAACTTGGAGAACTTCTTAACAGCCTTGCCGGTACGGGGAAGAACACGCAGAACGTTAAAACGGACCTAACGCAGCCATATTAGTACTCTTAATCGTCGATTGGAGCGTTGCTTCAAGTTTCGGTGTCGGCGAACGTACAGTCTTGCTCAGAGGACGGCACTGGCCGACGGTAACCTGGTCACCCTCCTCAACACGGAAAGCGGGGGAGACGTGGGCGGCGAGGTTCTTGTGGCGCTTCTCGTAACGGGAGTACTTGGGGATGAAGTGAAGGTACTCGCGACGGATGACGACGGTACGGTGCATCTTGGTGGAAACGACGGTGCCGGTGAGGATACGGCCACGGATGGAGACGAGACCGGTGAAGGGGCACTTCTTGTCTATGGCGCAAGTTAGTACGGCCGAGCTGGAGCGAGAACTCGATGTTGCGTTGCTGTCTCAGCTCCATAATCCAGTATCGCGCTTCGAATCATCGTTTTCGTCTCGGTTCACCGAATGTCGCTGATCGTGGAAAATGGAGCCGATGCTTTCGCTGTCGCACGTACCGATGTAGCTGCCCTCAATGGCGGTCTTGGGGGTACGGAAACCCAGACCGACGTCCTTGTACCATCGTCGTCCGTTCTTGCCGGGTCTGGCGCTCTTGACCTTGGTCTTAGAGTTGAGGAAGATGTGAGGCTGCTTCTGGAAAGCACGCTCCGACTGGACGGTCAACTCGGTCGCCCTGAGGTGGGGGAAAACAACGGTCAGCCAAACAATGTTGCGAATAATTCGTCGTACGTTCGTTCGGTAATTCTCACATCTTGAATGATCCTGCGCCTGGGGATTGTCGTTACAAGAGGACGTGTCGTTTGGGGATGGGTGAGAACAAGGTCGCTAGATTTGCGCTGGATGGAGATGTAGGGCATTCGCGCACCAATTTTTGCAACTTTCCTTGCAGCTTAGGGCTTGCAAAATTGGGAGTGGCTAGTTAGGCGAGTGCTGTGATTGGCTGGTCCACCCACACACGTGATGAAGTAAGGCTAAAAGCCGTTCACGTGACCCAAAAGTTGAAAGAGATTCCTGTTGGAGCGTTTTGGTCTTGAAGCCCCACGTTGAATCGGTAGGTACCTAGGTACCTCTGCGCCGTTCCAAAGCGGGCCGAAAGTAAACAAACGCGGTTGGCGCGAAACGTCACTGACAGGCAATTGGCAGCTCCAAGATTTTGGCTGGCCGTTCACGAGCCCCTCGTTCGGCGCGTTTGCAACCTGACATCCTGTGATGGTAACGTCGTCAACATGTCTTCTCCCGGCGACGCCACGGTCCCTGCTACAAGACGCGCGAGAAAATCTATTGGGTCACAACATATTATTCGGAAAGCTAGAGATAAAGAGAATGCGACAATCGATGTTGCCAGCGAGCTGGCTTCCAGTCGCAAAGCGAGAAGCAAAAGTATAGGGCCGGGTGGTCTGGACAGTCTTAGACCTGGAACAGGAAATAGGAGAGCAGTATGTTGCAGATCCTAACGAGGTGCATCAATATTAACGCTGCGCAGTCTATTGCCGCACCACGATCAATCCTCAAGCCGCGCATGTCAGCAATTGCTGAGATACCTTCACTTAAATCCGCAAAACGAGCCTCAATTGGTAGTGATGATACAATACGTCGAAAGTCTCCTCGTAATTCGAAGAGCGGCGACTTTACTGGATCTAGGATTGCTCTACGCACCGAAGAAGAGCAACAAGCAGCAGCGCGTGAACGCGACGAGCAAGACCGCCGAGATGCCCGTCGCAAGTCGCTCGCAAACCGCAGGGTCTCTTTTGCTGCCGAAGCTACGCTTCACACTTTTCATGATATAGATATGCAAGACTCGACTGCCTCCACCGACTACTCATCCCGCCGATCATCCAATGTCACCGGCGGGCAGCCCCAGGCGACCCCTCAACAGCGACGCAGCTCAGCAGCAAATGCAACTGGATATGAGGATGATGATAGTGTCACTTCGATTCTTTATAGCGACGATTCGGAGCCGGCTGACGGCGTGGAAGAAGTGGAGGATGCGGAGGAAGAAGAAATGTCTAATAGTGACTCCGACGATGGGACGATGATGACGATTGACACCGAAGAAGTCACTGGAACCACAATCGCCTCGGATCGCTCGGCACCATTTGACAATGAATCCTCGACGCTCGAGGAAGCGCTCAGACTTGCCGCTGAACGAGCGGGAACTCAGCGACTTGACGACTACTACGATAAAGCAGGCGAGGAGGCCGCGGAGGAGGCCGAAGAAGATGACGAGGAAATCATTCCGTCTTTTGGATGGATCAAAAAAGACACAAAGAGGCAGAGCAGCTCGGCTGGTCCGACGGCTGCGGCCTCGCGACCCAGTTACTCAAATACCGAAGATACTGAGGCTGGGATGGAGATGGACATCACTCACAACATGGGACGCATCATCAGGCCCCATGAGGTCGGCGGATCTGAGGACGAGGCGGAAATGTCGATGGATGTTACAAAAGCTTTCGGCGGGATCTTGCCAGCCCAATCTCCTGAAAGTAGCCCAATAAGAGACGTGCCAAATGATACACCCCGACGAGAGGAAGCGACAATGGAGTTCACGACGGCGCTAGGTGGCATCCGCTCTGCTGCCTATGATGATACGACGGATGACTGCGCTGGCGACGAAGAAATGTCCATGGAGTTCACAATGGCCATGGGCGGTGTTCTTGGAAATAACAAACGCAAAAGTATTGATGCCACGCGCCGACGGACTCTGAACGAGCTGGCAGAGGTTGATGCGACTATGGATATGACAATTGGCGTTGGTCGCATTTTATCGAATAAAGCTCACCACGACTCTGCAGTTGAGCCTCAAGGCGACGACGACGAAACCAGCGTCGACATGGATCTGACAGGAGGCATGGATATGACAGCGGCTATTGGAGGCATTTTGAACAGCCAGGGACGGCGCAGCCTTGGCAGACAAATTATGGTGGAAGAGGCGGACAAGCCAAACAGTCCAAAGACTGCCATATTCAATGCCATGTCGAAACAACAACCCAGACGAAGATCGTCACGCACTGCTCTTTCGGAGAGTCCCAACCTCAGTGCTGGCCTGCTTCCGTTGCGCGGTAAACAGCCAAGCCCAGAAGAACAAAGAACACCACGAACCAACAGGAAGTCATCTTCTCCAACAAAGCAGCCTACGTTGCAACCTGCCCGAGTACCCCGCAAGTCTCAGAGCCATAGCCCACAAGCCCCAACATCTGCCAGAAGGCGATCAAGCAGACTCTCTCCCGCAAAGTCTCCAACAAGGCAGACCCAGTCTCCCACCAAATCCACCGCACCGTCGCCGGCCAAGAGTTCAAGCAATGCAACGCCCGTGCTTCATCGTAAGCCTGAATCGGCCAAGAACAGCCCCGCGAACTATGCTACGCCAGAGACTCGCCGTGTTTCAGGAGTTGGAGCTGATCGAAGTGGCTTGGGGTCACCACGAATTGCTGAGGTCTTTGACCGTCGAAGCTCCATCGGAGACTCTGCAAGCAAGTTCATACCTGGCAAAAGTTTGGTCACCTTTGAAGACCCCAAAGCGCTATCCAGAGAGGTGGACGATGAACGAAGTCGCGACGAAGAGCGCGAGCGCGCGATCCCAAGATTTGGCCAGCGACAGGATGACAAGGATGCGACTCTCAACTTGAGGGAGATGATTGACAGTCTGAGCCCTGGTCGAAAACCACTCAAGGGACGCAAGAGTTTACATGTTGGCAGCGCCAGAGGCCTCCTTGGTAAACGCCCTGTGGAGCTCGATGATGAGGATGTGGAAGACAATGACGGTGTTAAGCGCCTCCGTGGTCATCAAGGCAGTCCTGTTAAGAATGTTAGACTGCAACAGCCGACAAAATCGGGTGGAATTTCTGGAGACATTTTTGGGTTCCGCGGTAAGATGACTGCTCCAGAACTCCACCAAAGTCTTTCATCCCCATTGAAGGCTACACACGCGACCTCGCCCCGAGAAGACGCACTGTATAGGAAAGAGAACCATACGGTGCATGGGACAAATATCGACTCGACCGAGAAAAACCACACAGAGGAAAACGACGAAGAACGAATTCATCTGCAAGATTTCCTCAACTTGATTTCTGTTCGCTTCATGGAATTACAAACGACGAAGCGACGCCACACCACCGCTCCTGGAACTTTACAAGACGGCACTACTGCTAATGGCGAGGATGATATGTCATTGGAGCGCTGCGTAGTAGCGAGTGCCTGCACTGTGCCAATGCTTGAGCTCTATCAACATTCGTGCCGCGAACTAAAAAAATACATAGCAGAAGGGCGGCGAATGGTAAAGGAGATCGAGGCAGATACTCTTGAAGATAACCCAGCGTTATTCCGAGAATACCTCACCGCAGCGCCGGATGTCAAGGCATTGATGAATAACCAATTCAAGAACGTCAAGACGCATTCCCGTCTTCTAAGTAAAGCCATGTGGTATGAGTGGAGAATGAAACTCCAAGAAGGGCTCAGAGAAGGCCTTGTCAAGATCTCCAGTGACATGGATGGAGACTGCCAAGCCCTGAAAGAACAAATGGACATATTGGAATCGGTGTTGCCCGGACTCACAAGTACCTATGAAGCGCTGGAGGAAGAACACGGCACCTTGGAGGAAGCGGCCCAAGAGATCGCCGATTGCGACCCCGAAGAACTCAGCTCGGCCCGCCAGGAACTCGTTTCTCTGGATGCCGACATTGAAGCGAAGAAGGGGCAAATCGCTGAGCTACGACTGCAGCTGCAGGCTGCGCAAACGAGTAGCGAATCATTGTCGACCAAGAAGGCCAGCTGTTTAGCCGACATAGCCCAATCAGAGAAGATAAGAGAAAATTGCCGGGGCTGGAGTAGCGCAGAAGTCAATAGTCTCAAAGGTGAGGGCGAACGCAAGACTGGCTGCATGAATGTTTGCTAACACGAGTGTGCAGGGCGGGCGGAGGCACTGGAGAAGAAGGTTGGATGGGCAGTGACTGGGGTTCATGGGACGAGCCTGTCCATGACATACAGGCGCGAGATTGAGATTGTCTTTGACGTAACATCATTTCAACCTGGAGGAGCCAACTCGCAGATTGACTTGTGGTATATTGCCGATGGCCGAGAAAAAGACCCTCTCCCTCGAACGGTTGAGAAAGACTTCTTTCTGCAGTGTATTCGGGACTACATACGAGCACTGCAGCAGAGCACGACGACGATTTCGGGGCTGCTCAACATCGTGCAACAGTCGTGGAACCGAGCGACTCGGCTCTCGTCTCAGATACGGCGCGTCAACTCGACATTCCCTACACAGGTGCGCAAGACATCTGATTCGAGCATTGAGGTGGTAACCTCGATGCTGGTGGTGCCTTTCCGCACAAGGGTACAAGTGACTTTGGAACTCCAGAACCAGAACCTGACCAAGGGGCTGGACATGGATATAGCATCGTCAGTGGCAGTTGTGTATGGAGAAAATTTCAAAGTCACCAAGATCGGGGACTTCTTGGCATCGAAGATTGGACGGCAAATAGGGACGATGGATGAGAACTGGAGCGATATCTTCGTCGAGTTGCACCGGCGGTTACTGGCTCGAGGGCGGAAGTAGTAGCTTCTGATTGGCGTAATGACTGCACTCACGCACTGTGGTTGAGGTATGACAGGAATGGATTCTGAATTTCTTGGGCAAAGGATAGGATATGATTTTTTTTTTTTTTTTTTTTTTTTGGATTTTTATCTATCATGAGCGGAGAGGGGTTTTCTAGCCACCTGTTTCTCAGCATTCATTCGAACGCTTCCCCCCCTGCAGCCAAAGCCTAATCTTGCTTGGGACTGAATATACGATTGAACTTAGCGCTAGTAAGGGAACCATTATGCCGTTGTAGCATCATTCATGCAAACGACGGATGATCCCTGCTGTCGGCACGGCCAATCCGAGGCGAAGGCATCCCACCATCAGCGAACTCGCCCACATTCTGGTAGTATAGGCCCTGGCAGTAAACGTAAGCTTTAATATATAATGTAAATATATATATATATATATACTGCCTATTTACTGACAAGCGGGTAGTGCGGATACCGTTGGTTTACAAACGGCCCGACCAACTCGATCGACGATGCCAAGCGAAGTGCCTCAAAGAAAAGGTACCAACAACGAACCTGTACCACGGCGAGAACTATTATTCTTTGCTGTATTTACCAGCCACCTCATTTTCTTGTGTATTCTCGTGATCGGCTCTTTGCGAGCCACTTTCACGCTGTCTCGCTGGCCAAGTCGCACCAGGCAGCCCGCCGACGCGACACAGCCCAAATACCTTGCTTCTTGTGCTCCGTTGGTTTGGGACTATTCAATTTCCTGTTGCACAGGAGGGATAGGACAAAACAGGACTCAGCGAGGTCACGGGATAATGCTTAGGTGACGGTGATGGTGTTTCGTTGGTCCTCCCCGAACTCCATATATAATGAGCGGTTCGCTCGTGCAATGTCTGCCTCCTGTTTCCAACTTTAGCAACAAAGCTTTTTTGCCTCTCGTTTGAAAACACATCAACTTGATAACAACACTTCGAACTTCTTCAAACGAGACACTTCATTGCAACAAACTTCCTTCATACATGTCGATCCTGTGTCAATCACGATGTATGTACAAGTCACTGCACTGGCGTCGATGCACTGGAGACCCCTGGGAACCTTCATCATCCCTTGCGATTTCGAGACCATCCCTCTTTCTTCCCTTCCCAGAGCGTTGTCGAATCGATTACGAGATCGGATACCATGCCTTGTCCCTGCACCTCCCCGGCCCGACGTGGGCTTCTGCTACACTCAGCTTCCTAGATGAACAGTCTTGGTTGACCAACACAGAACAGAAACCATAGGATCTCACCCCTTTCGAATACCGCCTGGTCGGGGTATTCCACCTTCTCTCTCCTCCGCCCTCTCTTACACGACGCTAGAGCGTCGAGGAGAACGACAAGCCCAGAGCAGAGAACTTGAACCAAAAGATGATCGGGTTCTCTGTTCTAAACTGGGGCCAAGGGGCTGCGGCATCACCGGGCACTTTCCTCACTCAGCACAGCCCGGCTGGATGGCCCAGCCACTTGGCAGAAGGCGAGGCGGGTGCGTACCACCACTTCATGTACGGGCCCGCCTCGGAAACGATGGAGATGGATCTGGACGGCCCCGAATACTACTGCACGGGGCCGATAGTTCCAGACGTGCCGATGACTCCCCCGCCGGACACCGCCTGCCCAGATATCAGCATGGGGTGCGGGGAGTGGCAGCACCGCGGCGACGGCACACCGTTCCTGCCGTCACCCACGAGCACAGAGACGTCGGGGTCCGCCGCACGCAGACGGCGGCGCCACCGCCGCCACAGCAAGGACGGCTGCGTCGACTTTGACGCGCCGCCGAAGCCCCTGACGGGCGGTCTGGGCCGGGCGCTGGACCAAAAGCGCGCCCGGACGTCGACCACGACGATAACCGAGAACTCCCGAGACGCGCGCGGCGGCGACAGCTCGAGACGATGCCCAGGGAGGCACGCGTCTGCAAGTCGCCGCCGCGGCGCAAGACGTACGGGCACAGGCAGCTGGCGCTGTGCCTGGGAGGCATCGAGCGGCTCGAGGAGCTGGAGCGGGGCGACCCGATGACGGGGCTCGAGTGGACCGGCGCGATGCTGGTCCTCGAGGAGCAAGCCGCCTGCTGCTCAATGCCGGGGATGATCGTCAAGAGGGCCGACGGGAGCGGCGCAGGCAACGCGGGGTGGCCGCTCGGAGGAGCCACCACCTGCTGGGGAGCCGTCGCCGTCGGCGTGGCTAACAGGCAACAGCAGGTGGAGGGCGAGGAGATGGACTGGGACGCCTCAGAGCCGGAGCCGGAGCCGGAGCCGGAGCCGGAGCCAGCGCCCGCGCCGAAGCTTCCGCAGCTCGCGCAGCAGGATTTTCCGGAAGAACACAAGGACAAGGTCTGGCTGGAGTTTGACGAGCGTATAGCCGCAAATCCAAGCCAGGACCTGCAGTCAGAACCGGACCTGCAGTCTGCACCGGACCTGCAGTCTGCACCCGACCGCCAGCAGGCCGAGAGGCAGCTAGAGGCCGGGCATCGCGAGGCAGACCGGAAGCTCGAGGAAGACCGGCAGCTCGAGGAAGACCGGCAGCGGGAGGTAGACCGGCAGCTTGAGGCAGACCGGCAACTCCACGCAGACCGGCAGCTTCAAGCACAGCAGCAGCTCCTGGTAGCGCAGCAGCGATACAAACAGCTGCAGCTAGAGGCGGAGCAGCAGCTCCAGGAACAGGAGCGGCGAGAGGAAGAGGAGCAGCTCCAGATAGAGCAGGAGCTGATGGCCGAGCTGGACCGAGCAGACGCGCAGCCAGTGCCAGAGCTGCAACAACCGGAACCTCAGCCAGAGGAAAGCTGGCACTCAGAGCTGGACTTGACGCAGAAGCTCAGAGCTGGACTTGACGCAGAAAGCTGCCGGAGTCACCGCCGCCGGAGTCAGAGCTGGACTTGACGCAGCAGCCGCCGGAATAGGAATCGGCGCTGCCAGAGTCACAGCTGCCGGAAGACCAGCAGCCGCAAGCTGAGCCGCAGCATGCGGCAGCGCCCGAACCAGAGCCGGAGCGGCAGCGGTTGACGCCGTCGCCGCCCCCTGTGGAATTCGGGCCGGCCTGGCCCCCTCCCGCCATCTATTGCGACGACGACGAGGAGTACGATGGCCAGCACGGTTGGGGGGCGACCGGCTTCAAGGGCCGTTCCCCGAGACGATCGCCGTCGCCTGCGCCTGAGCCCGAACCCTGGGATTTGTGGACCCCGGAGGAGGCAGCAATGCACGAGGCCAAAGCGAAGGCCGAAATGGAGGAGTGGTTCCTCCAGATGGACATGGAAGACAGCATGAACGCGATGCTGAACCTCGGCCTCTAAACGAACAAATCAGGAGGCGGAGGGAAGCGTCGCCGCCGCTGGTGCTGGCCGCAGCACGGAGGCGAGGGGGAAGCCGGGTCGTCGCTCGGGTGAATGGAACCTCTTTTGGGGTTCCCCCTCGGAGCGCGCTGGCTGATCCCCTTCAAGGGCCTCGGAATGCGTGCGGCGTACGCAGAGAAGCCCAGCGGCGGTCTTCCGGCTGAATGTCCTGGCCCGCGCGGAGGCGAAGGGGGAGCTGGTCGCTCGGTGAAGGGAACCTCTTTTGGGGTGCCCCCGGAGCGTGCTGGTTGGTCCCTCCAAGGCCTCGGAACGCGCGGCGTCCACAAAGAAGCCCAGCGGTTGTCCTCCAGCTGAATATCCTGGTCCTGTGCTTGCGGTTGGCTGCCTGGTTGTCTAGAGATGGCGTCCCAAGAGGAGGAAAGCGGAGGAAAATGTCTTGTCTTGTTTTGTCTGTGTTTATTCTTGTATGGCTGCGTTTGGAGTTAAAGGAAGATACCCAAGGAATCATGAATTGAAATTTACCATTTTCATTGATATTCGTTTCATTGTCTCATTAGAATCCTGTATATTGGATAGATGATTGTACTTATCTACTCTTAACTTTCATCCACCCCCTTGACTCTGACTTTAGTGGTTGGGATCCGTTAGCAGGAAGCTCTTTGCCGGGCTCGACTCCGGCAGCGTCATCCACTTTCCAAGCATCGTCTTCCAACAGCTCCCAGTCCGGCGCGGATGCTTCCCCGAGGATCTTCTTTTTTAGCTTGTCCGCGAGCTTCATGGGACTGGGCAGTTTGAAAGTCCTGACGAGCTCGGTGCCGTCAGCCCCGGCGAGGGCGTAAAAAGCAGTGCCGTGTGAGTAACGGCCTATCCAACTCGGGGTCACTTCGTCTTTATTACTCGTTCCGGGCCTATCGTCATTCGCTGCGTTTGCGAGCGTTGGGCCCTGGAGAGATGAGCTAACAAGGAGGCTGTGAAGGTTTTTGCCCATGTTAGATATATCGTCAAAGGAGCTCTTATCGCCAATCGAAACGCCCTGTGAGCAGCAGAGCCAGGCGATGTTATAAGCCAACAAAGTAACACCTTCGAGAAAGAAGGAAAAAGCGGCAGAGTTTTCCTTGGCAAATTGGCGCAGCGGTTTGTCAATGTACAGCGGCCGTGGCGTCGGTAAATGCTGCGAACTTGTTTGTTGTGTTTCATTTAGTATGGTGGTTGCGCTTGGCGTGCCAGGGAATGAGGTACGGCCGTGGTGGTAGGAGCCCGCAAGGTTGAATATGGTTGGCCGCGGATAATCTCGATGAGGAAGTGTGATCTCTGCTGGAAGGCGCACGGCGAGATAATGGGCAATGAGCATTAAGATATGAGATATGTGGGCAAGTGAGGTAGAAATTGCCTCTGGTGTTTGCGCTGCGGATAAGTTAGCATGAGAGAAAAGCGCAGTATGATGGGTATGGTGGATGACGTTACCCTCCATGTCTCTTAGATCAATGATTGGGAGTCTGCCAAGCAAGTATTCATAACGACCAGAGGCCCCCTTTCGCGTCCTTTTTAGGCCGTAGAGTTTGACGGCCTCTCTGCACAAAAAGGCGCGGGTAACTGCCATATCCTCTGCGCTCTGCGACCAGCGAAAGTTGAACATCTGCGTCGACTTCTCCACGTCCCGCTGGTCCTTGGAGCGGCGATCCGAGTCACCATGAGAAGCTGCGGCAAGCTGTGAGCGACGGGTTGAGAGCGCGGCCCTCCTTTGACGTATATCTTCTTTTGCGTCGCGAATCTGCTGTCGGACTCTGTCTGCCGACTCTAGAATCTGTGTGGTGCCGTCATCGGCTAGGGTTTGGGCAGCCTTGCCGGCGTCGACGGCCTCCGCGCCACCTATTAGGGTATTGATGTGGCTGCGGAGACCTTCGTTTTCGACAAGAAGCTGCGCGTGTTTGATGCGGTCGCTGTAAATTTGATTTCTGGCGTCCATGGGACAAAGGAACGGCAGCTTGTGCGCATCATGGCCGCGCAGGCAGATGTAGCAACTCATGATGGCGGTGGCGGCTGTTGTTGCTGCGCGGGCTATTGAGGAAGCGATGCGGAGATGGTGATTTATGTTGCATCACTGGGGCGGGCCTTTGTGACGGGTAGAGTAGTTTGGAAAGATGCTTGAAGCTATGGAAGGAAGAAGAGTTGGTGAGGCGAGATGGAAGCGGGCAGATGATGTTCGTTTGAATGAGCCAAGATGTCACGCGCATCATTGTTAGTTGAATCGGTAACGGAGTTGGTTGGGTCTGGGGCCTGCCAATCCGCAAGACAGGGGCTTTGAATTTACAGCGGGTCCGCTTCTGAGTTGAGAGGTTATGTACATATGTATGTATGTACCTCCGTACACTCACTGAATGGCTTGGGAATTCCACCACTAATAAATTGAGGTACAGGCGTCAAGCCGCTATATTTAGTACGGTACGTCATGGCCTTCCAGGCGGCATTTATTAGGGGACCGATAGGCTACGCACCCACCCAGTCAAAGAGGAAGGAGCAGGACACCGCGTCGCGACCTGTCGCCTGACCAACTCAAAGCAAGACACGAACGAAACCTCCTCGTCCATTCGGCATGCCACTCTGCCCATCATTGTCGGTCTCTTATTCATCAGAGTTTAAGTTTACCGCCTCTGGGTAGTCTCCTACACCATTCTTCATCAATTCATACCATGGCAACACCACCAGGTGAGCCAAACGGCATCGAAGAGCAGCTCTCAAACACCGACCATGTTCCGCACCTCAATGGCCACACCGAGCTGAATCAAGACGAAGCTTCCGAAGCTCAATCTTCAGAGACACCACAGCACCATACACCAGACCCTTCATCTCCGGAAGACCTAGAGGAGCTGCATGCTTTCGACTGGGACGGTTTTGAGTCTCGGTATGAGGCGGCCCTCTTAAAAGCAGGCGAGGAGGAGGCAGATATCCTAAAGGAGGCAGAATCCTTATCTAAGGTACGCGGGCCGCAAAAGGTATTCAAAAGAGCTTCATGTTGACCCATCAACAGTACTTCCAAGCCTGGGCTGCCGCGGCATCCTCTCACGATGATGCTAGAGCCGTGAAGCGTTTGCAGACTAGACAGCGCTTTGTCAACCTGTCCGAGGAGAAGCTTTCACAGAAACAGAAACATTGTCCGTGCCCAATATACGCCCCGAAAGTACCCCCTAGCTAATTTTTTGTCAGACGTCGAAGTTGTCCGGGCATTCGAGAGTGCCCTGGCGCTGCTCAAGTCGAGCTGAAGTTCGCTCCGCCAGCAAGAGTGTCTTGTTGGCTTTCTGCTCTTGAAATGGTTTTCTAACGAAACAGACTCACCCATAACATTAGAGGCGTTCAAAAACATGGCTTTCCTTGCCCATTTTCTATTTACGTGTTGATAGGCACTACTGTCTCGTCTGCTTGCAAAGTGGGGCACGTGATGCTTTCCCTGAACCTCTGTCCCTCTCGGCTTTCTCTCCTGGCTGGCTCCTCGTACGCAACCATGAAATGTGTGCGTGGGTGAAAGGATGCCACATCATGATACGCACCCGAGTCAAGCATTCAAAGTGCCAAATATTTCACCTGTATGATCCTGTATCTTTTCCCTTTTCTCCTGACAGATTGGCTAACTTTCAAAAAGGATGCGTTAGCTGCTTTCCACGATGCTCACTTTTCCAGCAACGCAGTGCGCAGCTTCCGGCAGGAGTTTGTTTCGCCAGACCTTCCAGCTACTAGTTTGAATGACGGCTCTGGAGGATACTGGGAAGAAGAGGACGACTTGGGCTACTATGAAGATGGGGTGAAACGGACATTGACAGACGAGCAAATCGAGATTTTTCGCCATTCTGAGCTTCGAGAGCTTGAACGCGCCAAGGAAAAGGCATCGAAGAAACCACAGTCGGTAATTTCGTCTGAAGAGCATGATACACGCAGTTTTCAGCATGCTTCGGGTGCCACGAGCAAGCCAGGAGACGAAAGAAAGGGTAAGAAGAGACGAAACAAACAAGCCAAACGGGAGCCAAAGCCAGATCTGCGGAAACGGACATGGGACGTTGTGGAAGCTGGTCTGGACTCTCTCGATTACGATTAACGAAACATGATGGCGTTTATGGATATCCATACTTTACAAGGTGAGAACGCTTTTTTCTCTTTTTGTTCTGGACTTTGTTGAACGGTGTATGATGAAAACCTTTGTATCGTCATCCTTAGTCAGATTGGCGTTAAGGGCTTAGGAACCATGGCTGCTGCTGATGGTGAGGCTTGAGGATGCTAAGAGGACGAGACATTAATCTTCTCTCTGATGCCGCAGAAATAACTGTTCCCTTATTGTTGCATTTGGCGAGGGGAAATCTGGCTAACATGTTGCTTGAGCTAGGTTTTGTCTGCTTTTTGGGCTGGCTGGAAATGGGATGGGTTGGTTTCATTGGCGGCACAATTCCATGCTTGCGCCATGAATTTAATGGATAAAGATGGCTTCTTGACTGCTTCTGGATGTATTTTTTGCAAGATTTAATTTATTGCTGGAATAAATGCCTGGTGAATTCTTGTACATTTTTCAGCCAAACCGCGGTCCTAATAATATTGCCAGTGACTTGGTGCTGTTCGGCCTCCGCTGGTAGCCTCTCTACCTAAGGCACCTACAACACGCTTTAGCCTTTTCCCCTCTAGCCTGGTTCGGCCTGCTTCTCATCCCACCAACCACCAAAACCACCCACCCGCTAATCCTGATTTTGCCCGCTTCTCGAGACCCCGAGCATACTAACCCAGAGCCAAACACAACACGGTGCCCTTCGGCTGAACCACCGCCTCGCCATCCGGCCACTGCTCCTCGCCTGCCTATCGTCATCTTCTCGTGCCATTGCACTCTTCATCGGTCCATTCCTTTTCATCGCGTCGCGCAGCCTACGCCCCCCCCCTCGCCCAAGATGGCGCGCGTCTACGCAGATGTCAACTCCAACATGCCCCGCAGCTACTGGGACTACGACAGCGTCAACATCAGTATGTTGCACCATCTTCCGCTCCCATGCCGACGTAACTCAGGCCTTGTGCTAACTCAGTATACCAGGTTGGGGCGTCTTGGAGAACTACGAAGTTGTTCGCAAGATTGGTACGCGACCTTCACCCTTCCCGACGCATCGGCTCGCCAGGGAGAATGAAAAATATGCACAAAATAAACCCCGCGCGAACTCGACCGGCGCGCAAACCATCCAAATGAACACAGCTTTGTTAACCTATGTATTTTCCTTCTTCTAGGTCGTGGAAAGTACTCGGAAGTTTTTGAGGGTATCAACATCGTCAACTACCAGAAATGCGTCATCAAGGTCTTGAAGCCTGTTAAGAAGAAGAAGATTAAGCGAGAGATCAAGATTCTCCAGAACCTTGCCGGCGGACCCAATGTCGTTGCACTCCTCGATGTTGTCCGCGACTCGCAGGTAAGCTCCCATTGGCGTCGCTTTTGCCTGTCTATCGCTGCATGTTGCCTTCCAGAGCTGACCAACCCGCCATAATCACTAGAGCAAAACGCCGTCGCTCATCTTCGAATATGTCAACAACACCGACTTCCGCAACTTGTACCCTAAGTTCAACGATTTAGATGTCCGCTACTACATTTTCGAGCTCCTCAAAGCCCTGGATTTCTGCCACAGCAAGGGTATCATGCACCGCGATGTCAAGCCACACAATGTCATGATTGATCACGAGAAGCGCACGGTACGCTCCCTCTAGATACGCTTCCTAGACTGTCGCTTCCTATTTTGCTAACTCCGATTGTAAGCTTCGTCTCATCGACTGGGGTCTAGCCGAGTTCTACCACCCCACTACCGAGTACAACGTCCGAGTCGCCTCTCGCTATTTTAAGGGTCCTGAACTACTCGTTGACTTCCAGGAATACGACTACAGTCTTGACATGTGGAGCCTTGGAGCCATGTTTGCGTCCATGATCTTCCGAAAAGAGCCCTTTTTCCATGGCCAGAGCAATACCGATCAACTTGTCAAGATTACCAAAGTTCTTGGCACTGACGAGCTCTTCGAGTACCTCGATAAGTACGAGATTGAGCTCGACCCTCAATACGACGACATCCTTGGCCGCTTCCAGAAGAAGCCCTGGCACAGCTTTGTCACGTCGGAGAACCAGCGCTTTGTCTCTAATGAGGCCATCAACTTCCTCGACAAGTTGCTCCGCTACGATCACCAAGAACGCCTCACTGCCAAGGAGGCGCAGGGCCACGCCTACTTTGACCCCGTTCGCGATCCTGAGGTCTTCAAGCAGAATCTCGCTAACTCAAGCGTTGACGGATCCTATAAGACCTCTTGAGCGACACGCGCTCTATAACCCTCTTTGGGTATTCTATGCGTTTGCCAGAGCGCATGCTGCCCACTAGGAAGGAGTATGCCATCAAGATTAACACATCCAGCTCTTTTCCAGACAATAGGCTAAGGCAAATGACTTCGTCTATAATCCGCGATACCCCTCTTATTCTTTCACTCCACAGAATTTCACAGATTCTCCTCATGCAACCCCCGCGGACAAGCATGGAACGATAAGGCCAGACAACCATTATTTGGAGTGTCCGTGGCGCAGTTTGAGCTTTGAACTTTACAAGAACATGTAGGATGGAGCAGAAAGACAAGAAAACTCCTCTGTCCACTGCCTCGGCGATGCATTATCGCAAAGCGGTCGTCGAGGAACTCTCTGTCCGTCTGCTTTCTGCAATGGAGTTGTTTTCTTCACTCTTATTTACTCTTCTTGGGCTTGCTTTCCGGCGTTGATCGGGGAATTGTGGCCCAGCTTACGATCTTATACTGCACATCGAACATGGCGGAAAGTGCGTATATAACAGGATAAGGGGAACCAGGGTTGGATGACTTGGGCTCGCCCCTTTGCTTTCTTTTCATTACAGTATGGAGAGAAGTCGTTTTGTTCCTTTTGCTTAGTGCTTTTTTTTGTTTCTCGTGTTCCTGGTCCATCTTGTACTCCTCTTTCCGGTACAAGTTCTGTTCCTCTCGTTTTATGGTTATGATTTTTATGAAAGCGAAATCTCTAATAAAAATAAAAAACATTTATATAGACTCACTCAAAAGCTGATCAATGGCTCAGCATTAAACTTGCTTTACTTAATTGTTGATTTCAGTAGATATAGGCTATCATTGATGTAAAGAATGGCCCCAAGATTTCAAAATGTATGCAATCCAAAAAAAGACAACTCTCTTGTCCTCCCGAGTTTCATGCCTTGCAAAAAAGATGCTAATGATGCGGTCAGGCATTGTGAGCCTTCGCTTATAAACAGGTAAAGCAAAAGTCCCTCCCACAAGTATATCCATCAACACCACATGTGCCTTTCGCCTCTGACGAGCCGGTTGCGCTTGGGGTCACACTTGCAGATTTGCGCCTGCGTTCCTTTGCTTCCTGGCGCTCCTTGCTAGACCTCGACTTGTCTCGCGAGAGCGACGGCAAAGAGCCCAGGCTTAAGCGTGTTAAGGAGGAGGTCGAGGCATGTGATTTAGATTTCTGGCGCGAGGAGCTACCAAAGGATGACGCAGCGCTAGGCTTTCTCGACGATGAGGAAGAAGAAGGCGTTGGCGCGGCACTGTGCGTGGACTTGGCCGCGGAGGCGGTAGGTTTCCGCTTAAGGAGACTTTCTATGTCATCCTCCCCGCCGGTAAGAGACAACAGAGACCGTCGTGAGGATGAGGAGCCTTTCCTAACACGGCCAGATTTGGAGTCGGGAGCTGGTGTCTGCGACGAGCTCGATGACGGCAGCCTCGATCGCTCTCCTGTGCTGTTGGGCGATGGTTCCTTTGATGTTGCCATTTGCGTGGGTGTCTTCGAGGTCAACGTAGACGAGGATTGCCTGCCCGAGCTCCGCTGTGACTTGCTTTGCTGTGGAAGCGGACGCCGCGCTGGTGGCGATACTGACGCGCTCTCAGGCGGAAGTGGCTGAGATTCTTCCTCCCTATCGATGTCAAGTTCATCGGGCTTTGGTCGAGCAAATACTGCGTTTGGGAGTTCTTTTTGGGCTTCGGGTGGCCCCTGTGCGGTCTGCTTCTTGGCACTCTTCTCTCTTGCAGTATTCTGCTCGAGAGCCTTCACTGTTGGCTCCACAGGTTGATCATACCCCATTTCTACCTCTTCGCTCATCAGCGGAATATCCGCGGGCAGATCTTCAAAGGTATCCATACTTTCATACATGGGCACTTCATCGACAAAAGGTGGCTTGTCGGTCGATCTTGACGAAGCCGGAACGTTACTGGTAAAGGGGTCGGCGTCATTCATCTGTGTGTCCTCCGTTGCCAGCCCATATTCACTGACCGGGCTGGAGGCGGTTTCTTCGGCCTCCGACATTACGTCAAGGCTGTCCAGTATATGTTCAGCTCCCAGGAGATTTTGGTCTTGGAACAGAGGAACCGCTGGTATAGGATCTCTCGCTGGGGGTCGATTTGATCGCTCACAAGACGTTTGTTCACTTCGGATATCAATACCGCTATCATCGCCATCTCCGCCGCTAGGGATAGATGATCCCGTTGTGTCATCTGACTCTGTCGCCTTACAGGGCGGTTCTTGCACAGCCGCTGTGTCCGTGATGGAATTTAGCACCGCGTCTGTGTCGATGTCGGGGCTCGGGCTGGGTGCCTTGCTCGCATGGTGTTCTGCCTCTTCACTAGCAGTAATGTGCTTGGAACTCTCGGGGCAATTTTGCATTGCCACATTGGCCGTTTCCTTGGGGCGCACGGCTGCTGGACCTAGCTGTAGCTTCTTCTTTTTGCCTAGTGAAACCCGCTTCATGGAAGCAAGCAACGTCGGGGCTTCATCATCAGAAAGAGCATAAACTGTATCCATGTAGTTTTCTCCCAGGAAGCTATGCACTCGAATTTCTGGCTTCTTAAAGGAAAAAGCAGGGTCCTTGATAGAGAAGGCTGCGGATGCCTCATGATCTGACAGCGCTTCATCGTCTTCTTCGAAGTGCACCACACTGTTGACATGGTTCTTGATAGTTTGACGCATTATTTGAGTTGATTGTGGCTTTTTCGGCGTAGTTCGAATCGGTAAACTTGTGACTGTATCCTGGGAATCGGGAATCGTAGACGGCATCGCCTTGTTTGATTCTCCCATGTCATCTTTTTCGGCGGCAGCGGCGGCAGCAGTAGCAGCAGCCAATTCCTCTGCTTCTTGTTTCTCTTTCCTGGCCTTGTCAGCCTCTTCCTTTTCCTTAGCTGCCGCCTCGGCCTCTTCTTTTTCCTTCCTTTTCCTTTCTCGTCGCGCTTGCACGGATAATGCTCGCAGATGCATTTTGATTTTATAGCTGGTGCGCCGCTCTGCAGAGACTTTGTCCCACGATACTTGCTCGCCAAAATTGGCCGGTTTTCGTTCACGTCCCGACCGCCTCCGGCCTTCGGCGGCAACGTCTGTATCGTCGCCGTTTTCCTTAGCTATGGAGCGACGAACAGCCCTATCAATGAGCTCCTGTTGTATCTTTTGCAGCATCATTTCGCCCTGGTCAGTATCCTTTTCCGCCTCAGCCGCTCCATCGGACTCGGTTGCGGAATTCTCTCCCTTTTGTGACGGTTTGGTGCTATTGTTGTTTCTTTTCTTCGATGTTGCCTTTGATGCCAGCTGCAATGCTTCTGCTAGCTCGCCCCAGAGAGTATCGTCGTCATCATCGCAGAATTCGCTAGTCGGGGGTTTCAGATCAACAACTCTGGCGCTGTTCTTTTCCTCCTCGCCTTCGCCGTCATGAGCACCCCTGTCGGTAGAGATGCCCAATTCCTCAGCTGATTTTGGGGGGCGGCCTAATCGCCTGCCGTTCTTAGAAAACCGAGGCTGCGCCAGCCGCCGCCGTCGTTTGCGACCTAGAGCATCGAAATAATACTCCGTAACTGGCTCATAGCTTCCCGTACTCTCCTCCTCTTGGGCGAAATGGTAGGTTCCTTCCTCGTTTTTTGCCTCCACGAACATCTCTAGCGCAGGATCTATGTGACATGTTGGTGGGGATGGTTGCATCGCGTGAGGTGGCCAGGCCGTTGAGTTATATGTAAAGTTATCCGGCGCCGTCCAGGGGCCTGCAGTCACTGGAGGACCATTGGGCGTTGAGTACTGGCCAGTAAATCCAGCCCATTGCGATGGATAGGCTCCCGAGCCTTGAAACGGGTTCCCATACCAGCTCTGCGCGTAGCCCGGGGGCATACCGCCGTCAGCGAAATTTGGTACATAGCCAGGAGGGGCAGTTCCAAGGTGGGCAGTCCCGGTGGCATAGGGACCGTGAGGTTCATTCAATCCAGCTTGATAGTCGGCCGTCTCGGTATCTTCCTGCTTGGGTTCGCATTGCCGCATATCCAGGTGGTATGGCAGGTGATCGTTGTGCGCTAGGCTGTCAAGCTGCGTTCCGACCGCCGGGCCGGCTGCACTGCCATCTCCTGTATATGTTCTACCAAGAACTGGGTCGATGGTCTCATCAGCTCGAGCGGTTTTCCCGTCGTACTTGTTGAATATCTGGGCAACGGTGGAACGGAAGCGGGGGTCGGCAAACGCTCGCTCTAAGTAAAGCTGGTATGCCTTGTCGTCTTCTCCCCCTGGCGGTTGTGTATTTGGCGGCAGTATATGGGGTTGCGTAACGGCGCTTGATTCTCGCGCAAGGGGCGGGGAGGCTGTTCGCCGCCTCTTTGGCATGGGCTCGTTGTCCATCGCCATTCATCCATCGGCAGGTCGGAAGGCTCAACTGGAGCTATGTGCTGCGTCGAATTCCACTGTCGAGAGTGGCAGTGTGCGACATTTCTGTATTTCGGGTGATATATAATGGAGTAAGTCGCGAAGAGGCGTCTTGTTTCGTAAAAAAGAGCAGGATTGCTGTGTAGATGTCGTTGTTTTGGCAATGTAAATAAACTTGCTAGAGCGATGAGTTGACCTTGAGGCCCACCGCGTTCTGGGCTGGCGGTGGATACGCGTAGAGTGCCAGCAGTTATGCCCACTGGTCAAACCGCGTCGAAACGCATTCTACGCTGCACGCTGGCTGCCCAGCGCACTGGCTCGCATAGACCCTTCTAAATGTGGTTTGTTAAATTATGTGTCAATATAAGATCTTTGGAGTAAACTCAACACAGACATACACAACAGGTATTGCTGCATTGCTGCTTGAAATACTTATCCATACCTCCAGCAAGTACCTTATCTCCAAGCCCCAACTCGCCCCCACTTACTTAGCCTACTGTAGGCGCCTCAGTAGTTAGAAGTTAGAGCTGCCGTCAACCAGGCTCGTGACAACGTCACTTCGACACATTTACATTTTCTCAGCTCCGTATTGAAACCACACCATCTGCGCCTCATGCCTGCATCATGGGCGCAGCCTCATAAATCCAACTATGTTTTGTCAAAAATGTCGCCAGCCTCTCAAGCTGGACGGCACCCTCCAAGACCTCAACCCCGCCGCCTATGATCTTTTGGTTTGTATGTCACTGCCTCACCCGTCAACCAAACACCTAGCATCGGTCAACGAAATACTGACCGTCCCATCTTCAGCTTCGGCGCCGCCACAGCCACCAAAGCAAGCGGTTGTCCAGTTTCCTGCAAAGTCACAAATAAAGGAGCGAGACACAGCCCGAAAATCACTCTACGAGACAGCATCGCAAAGCGCAAACAGCGAGCCGACTTTCAAACGCCACCATGGCAGTAACCCACGAGACCCGGCCATGTCCTTCATATACTTATCCGAGTCACAGCTCGGTCATCATCACGACCGCACGCAGTCACCGAAATCACAGTCCTCGCCCCGCGCATCCGTTCAGTCTTCGCCGTCCAAGACGCCACGATCATCGTCGCACCAGACTGATGCTACAAGCCCACCGGGCGAGTATGAAATGGGCCGCGTAAACCGCCTCTTTGAGATCCTTACCGCGCGCTCCGATATTGACTACCCCATATGTATCGAGTGCACCGATATGCTCGTCGACGGCCTGCAGCGGAAGCTCGATACGGCGGCCCGAACACGCGACGCCTACGCCGCCCAGCTCAAGGAGATGCGCGCGGCGCAGCCCAGCGAGGCCGACAAGCGGGCCGCCCGTGAACGGCGGCGCAAGGCCGATGGCGAGCGTGAGGCAGCCATGCGAGAGCTCAAGCGCCTCGAGGCCGAGAAGGACGCCCTCGACGAGGAAATTCTAGCGCTCGAGGACGAGTCGCGCCAGCTCGACAAGGAGGAGGCCGCCTTCTGGGACGAACGCAACGCATTTGCGGCCAAGATGGCCGACTTCCAGGCGGAGCGCGACAGCGTCAACACGAAATACAGCAACGACTCACAACTGCTGCAGAAGCTGCAGCGTACTAACGTCTACAATGACACCTTTTGCATCAGCCATGACGGCAGCTTCGCCACCATCAACAGCCTCCGCCTCGGCCGCCTCTCCAGCAAGCCCGTCGACTGGCCCGAGATCAACGCCGCCTGGGGCCACGCGCTGCTCCTCCTCGTTACCGTCGCCGACAAGCTCGAGTTCCGCTTCCAGGGCTATGAGCCGCAGCCTATGGGCAGCACCTCCAAGATTGTCCGCCTCGACGCCGCCAGCCCCGCCGCCAGCCGCGTCGGCGGCCACGACGCCCGCGCATCTTCCAGCTCGCGCCCGCCCCCCGCGCCCAAGCGAAACGTCCTCGAGCTCTACAGCTCCGGCGGCGACCTGCCCCTCGGCCTGCGCCTGCTCCACCGCTCCTTCGACAACGCCATGGTCGCCTTCCTCGAGCTCGTCCGCCAGCTCGGCGAGCACATCCACCGCACCACCCGCGGCTCCGAGCGGCCCCTCAGCCTGCCGTACCGCATCGACGGCGACAAGATTGACGACGTCAGCATCCGCCTGGGCATCGCCCAGGACGACGGCTGGACAAAGGCGTGCAAGCTGACCCTGACGTGCTGCAAGTTCCTGCTTGCGCACGCCAGCAACGTGAGCGCGGTGACGCGCGATGCAGACTCATGATAAGGGCACATGGAATTCACGGTGGAGCGTGTTTTTTAGGGTCTAGAAATGGCGCAAAATTTAGGGAATATAGAAAACACAGGATGGAGTTTGGCAAAGGCATTATGAGGTTTCAGGTGCCGTACATGGCGCAATCATTGCAATCTATTAAGTTTCAAAAACTTTGCCATCCAGAAATGGCAGTCAGACTTATTCGATCCGTGAAAATATCAACTCGCATTGTTGGAAGTCAGAGTCTAGATACATCTAATAATATAGTCCCTTCCACCACAACAATGGCAGCCGTAGTGCAACTATACATGACAACTGCAGACCTGGTAAGCCTCGATATACTATTTTTTTTTATTCTTAAGCCAAATAAAACGACCTTATCCAGAATGGACGGAGAAGAAAATTTGCAAGACGAGAAAACTTTTCTTTTCTTCACCTCTTTTTCACCACCCACCACTCATATTGCTCATTCGCTTCCCAAAGCATACTCGAAAACAACTAGTGTAAGAGTCAAAGGTGCCAAACCAAGCCAAAAAAGAAAGACAACCAAATACAACAATAGAATATAAACAATGTAAACAAAAACAATGCTTGAAAAAAATGCATATTCTGTGTGATTCGTCCACACCAATACAGAAGTATCGCCAGAGATGCGAGGCCCTGGAGAAGCAACTACTTCTTGCCCAGAATCGTAGCCTCCAGCTTGTCCTTCTCACCACTGTGCTCACACATGTCGCGGAAGATACTGCCTTCCTTATCCCAGAGCTCCCTGGGGCTACCGTACTCGGCAACGGTACCTTCGCTGAGAACGAGAATCTTGTCAAAGTCGGCAATGGTGCTCAGGCGATGCGCAATAACAAGCAGGGTACTGTTGTCGAACTCTTCACGAATACTACGCTGGATAAGCGCGTCCGTGGCCATGTCGACAGCCGAGGTAGCTTCGTCCAGGACCATGATCTTAGGGCGCGCGACAATAGCGCGAGCGATACAAAGTAGCTGGCGCTGGCCCTGTGACAGGTTGCCACCGGACTCGGAGATGCCGCTGTTGAGGTCTCGGAAGATGTTGGTGTTTTGCGGCGCGACGGTGGAGTTGGAGGACGACGCAGGTTCGTTGGCAGGAGTCACGGGCTGCGAGTCAACAAGATGGACGCGCTGGAGACATTCGCGCAGCTCCTCATCAGTGTACCTTTCGAAAGGATCAAGATTCGAGCGGACGGTTCCGGAAAACAGGACAGGGTCTTGAGGGATAATAGCGAGACGGGAGCGCAGACTATGAAGATCAATCTTGGAAATGTCACGGCCATCTATGATGATAGAGCCGGAGCGCGCTTCCAAGAACCGGAAGAGGGCAAGCGTCATGGAAGATTTGCCCGCTCCTGTACGGCCAATGACACCGACGCGTTCGTTGTTCTTGACGGCGAAAGAAACTCCTTTGAGAACGGCAGGCAAATCATCTGCGTAACCCACCACGACATCCTTCATCTCAACAGTGCCAGACGTAGGCCAGGCAGCAGGGGGCTCTACACCATCCTGCTTTTCCATCTTCAGTTCAGAGTACTCAACGACACGTTCAGCAGCATTCATGTCAAGCTCAAGACCTGCGTAAGCACGGATGGCAAACAGAATCGTGTTGGCGAAATCAAGCGCAAAAGACATGGCGAAACCGGCCATGGCAGCGTTCGTCTTGGTAAGAATGATGACAATGCCAACGCAGGTGGTGAAGACGGTACCAATGGCAGCCATTCTGATGCCCATCCAGCGGTTGAAAATCCAAAAATGAACCTTGTTGGTGTTCCAAGTGTCGAGGTGGTAGTGCATACGCTTGATGTAATCCTTGTTCTTCTGGAAGGCGCGGAGTGTGGAAACACCAGCGAGCGTAGTGTTGAAAAGCTCAAAAACGGGTGACTTCGAGTTACTTTCGAGACGCTTCATAGGTCGAGCACCATCCATGTACTTCTTGCCGATAAAACCAGCACCGATAATGAGCAACAAGGCGAGAGGCAGAACAAGGGGGGTGACCAGGGTTGATGCGGCACAGACAGCAATAATAGCGAGGCATCGGCCAATGAAGAAGCTGATACTGAAGCTCAGGCGAGTGTCAATGACATCAAAGTCGGCAGTCATGCGATTAAGCACTCGACCAACCGGGACAGTGTCGAGCCATCTCAGGGGCGTGCGAACAACGGTGAAGAGAATCTGCTCGAAGAGCTTCTGACTGGCCTTGAGACTCATTGTAAACGCCCACAGCATGCGCATGGACCCAATAATACCACTAGCTAGAGCGATAGCAGCATACACACCAAGGTAAAAGCCCAGGTGGAGATCGCTGTCGTCGACGGGTGCGGCAGAAGCATGGAGGCTCCCATGTTGGAGCGAGAACATGCTAGCAGTGCCGTGTGAGGAAAAGGTATTGATAGACAAGGTCGAGTTATCAGCAGGTGAGTCAACGGTCTTTCCAGTCCAAATCTGTAGCCACCAGTTGCGGCCAACATTACCAGCTTCATAGGCAATGTAGAAGCAACCGCAGGCAATCCAGAAAGGAAGACCACCACTGGCGTTGATGTAGGTGGCATATACGTGGCGTTTGACCGAACCCTTTTCGATTTTTTCGTCTTCAACAAATTTCTTGGCAGACTTGGAAGGGACTTTCTGCAGTTCATTTTCGGCGTCAGAGCCTTCCTCGGAATTGACCATCGTCTCAGCATTTGCGGCTTCGTCAGCCTGGATCTCGGCCTCGGTTTGAGTGTGGCTGCGGATTTTATAGAGAGTACCGTCCTCAGCCAGATCACTGGTTAGACCAGAGTGAAGGACAGTGCCCTCACCAAGCTCAACCAGATACTTGGTCTTGGACTCGACCAAGGCAACGTGATGGGTGACAAGAATACGGGTACGACCTTGGCAGATGGGCCCGGAAATACACTTCTCAAAGATTTGTCGGCCAACGTGTGCGTCGACAGCACTGAAGATATCATCCAGGAGCAATAGTTCAGCACGCGAGTAGACGGAACGAGCCAGCGTGACGCGCCATTTCTGGCCACCACTGAGGTTAATGCCGTTGGCACCAAGCTCAGTCTGGTCACCATCTTCGAGGATGTCAAGGTCCTTGCGCAGAGCGCATACTTCAATAACGTTGTTGTAGCGCTCCTCGTCGTATGGCAGACCAAAGATGATGTTGTCACGGAGGGTGGCGTTTTCAAGCCAGGGGCTTTGGCTCACGTACGCGATGGTGCCGGGAAGAATCCAGTTGCCTTTGTGTGCCTTGCTGTCGTTGCGCTCAGCAGGAGGGAGCGATGGTGGCATGATAACTCTTCCAGCAAGAAGATCAACTTCACCAATGAGAGACGAGAGCAACAGACTCTTGCCAGTGCCGGTTTTTCCGGAAATGACGGAAAGCTCGCCCTGTGGGAAAGAAAGGTTCAGGTCACGAAGGACGAAACGTTCATCCTCAGGAACCTCGTCGTCAACAGGCCAGGCAACAGATGCATTGTCGAAGGCAGCATCATGACCACGTGTGATGATGTCGGTCATCTCAGGACCCTCGAGGTACTTTCCAAGGCGGCGAACTGAAATCAGCGTGTCGAGACCGTAACCGATGAACTCGGGGAGAACAGAGAGACTCATTTCCAAGCTCTTGAAAATACCAATAGCGACGAAAGCGGTAGAGGGCTTGAGAGATCCATTCTGAATAGCATAGACAGCGAGCGAAACCACAGCGAGAAGGATAGGGCTAACTATCCAGCAAGTGAAGAGAATGAGATCGATGGCAAAGATGTATCGAATAGTGCCGAGCTCCTTTCCACGCTTTGCCATAATACGAGCTGACCACTCCTTCTCAAGAGCGGAGAACTTGATCTGCCGAATGCCAAGAAGAGCTTCGTTGATCATGGCGAGCTTCTCGTCACGAATCTTCATGAGCTTGTCCTCCTGCTTGAGATAGATCTTGGAGGCGTACATATTGATTGGCAGGACAATGGCCCAGGCGATGACACCAGCCAAGTATGGCTGGTAACCAATGAGCTGAATGAGGAAGACGGAGTAAAGGATTAGCTTCGAAATGGCGTTGATGATGATGAAGTGCATCGCAAGGAAGTCAGCAATACGTCTCGAATCAACACCGACAAGGTTGACAATAGCCTGTCGCGAGCGAAGAACCGTTTCGTCAGCCTTATCATCCTTTTCTTCCTTTTTATCCTTATCATCTTTCTTGTTGTCGTTATCGTCCTTCTTGGTTTCTCCGTCGGTGTCGCGGTTTTTCTCGGCAGTCTTGACATTTTTGCGTCGAAGAGATTTTTCAAAGACGAGAGCCGAAAGCTGGGCAGACATGGGGATACCCATGCCGACAATGGCATACCAGTTGAGATAGCCGTCAAGCCACTGCTCAGTGATGCCACAGAGTCCGAGGCCAACAACGTGAAGCCAGAAGTCACCGAATCTCATTTCATCGCGAGGCGTGTTTTCGAGCTTTTGGATGAGTCTAAGAAGAATGATGTAGGGAATCATGCCAACAGCGACACGGAAGAGGGTGCCGGTCCACTGAATAGCGAAGCGCCAGCCGTAGAGGCGAATGAGATTTTTCAGTAAACCAGCACCAAACTTGAAGCTTTCCCACGCTTCAACAAGGCTCTTGGACCTAGCGTAGCTAGGCGGGCGGGGAACGTCAGTCTGCTTCAAGTCACCCTTTTTGCCTCCCAGATCAAGGGTCTTACGACCCCAGCCCCAGGTAAATCTATTGAGGGCATTGACGCTAAAGTTGCGGTCGACGGGTTCATCGTTGTAAAAGACGTCGGGGCGGCGGGGGATGAGAGCAGAGGAAATAGCGAGAAGACCGGCAGAGGCAAGAGTACAGATGCGCAGAATGAGAGTAATATCACGCTGGAGGGACTGGTATTGGCCGACATGGTTGGTCTCGGCGGTTGCGACAATGATGTTGACGAGGGAGCCGAGGAAAATGCCGAGACCAAGATCGTAGACCTTGATGAAGTTGTGGTGAGCAGCCAAGCATACGGCTTGGAGCAAAATGAGAATCTAGCAACGCGACAAGTGTGTGTGTTAGAAATCGGGCGAACGAGAATGCCGAGTTCCAGGAGAAACGGATGTAGGCTCAGATGGAATGGTAGACTCACCCAAGCACCAGTGGTGAGCCAGGTAGAGAGGAACAAGCCTTCCTGGGTCGCGTTGGCGGTATTTAAGACGGAGAGAGCAATTGACAATGCAGCAGTGGCTGCAGCGAAAAAAGTCACAGCGAACTTGCTGGCCTTGTTGGAAAAGGCAGCAATGGACTCGGGGGTAGCGACACCATCCTGATCCTCATAGAAATTGTCCTTGGGAGCTCGGGATCGGATCTGCGAGATGATTGCAGACAGGGCAGGAACGGTGGTGAGGCCTGCTACAGCAAGCCCAGCAACCGAAGCCTTCAAGAGCTGGTCGTGATCCATGATGCGAGAGTGCAGGACAAGAAACAAGCCGCCTCGGAGGGCCGGAGATGGCTTCTCGAGGACGAAGCAGCAAGAGAATTGGGCGCTGGCCAGCCGCTCGTCCTTTTCTCAGCGTCGGTCGGGTTACGTGCAAGGCCGAAGGTAACGGCGGCGGGTCCGAGCTGCCTACTGATAAGCGTTTGCCGTGGAGGACAAACGGACAAACGGCGATGCTGTCGGTGGTATGTTGGCGAGGCAGCAATCGAGAGCAGCCCAGGACGAAGCACACCCAGGTGATACGAATGGATGGGGGAAAAAAAGGGAAAACAAGAAACAAGAAACAAGATGAAAAGAACCCGGAGGATAAACGTCTGGGGTCGTAGGCAGGGGAGCGAACAGGTAGTCTTATGACGTGCACCGCCAGCCTGTAGGTACGGTAGAGTCGGGACCCGCTAGGCGTTGACAAAGAGGTACCTAGACGCTACTAATAGACGAGGCAAGATAGAGGTACCTCGTAATAATAATTACGGCGGACGGGAAAGTACCTACCGCAGAGACGGGCCGGTTGAACGAGCCAGGCCAGTCATCCATGACCAGTCATCCATGATAGACAGAAGAATAAAAAGAGCAAAAAGAGAGCTACCAGCTGATCAGGAAAGTACCGATTCGCAGGTGATTGCGTGCACGGAATACCTACATACATACATACATACACGCATGCGGCTGGCGGCCGGCAGGGCCTGGCGTGGCGGCGAGTTAGTCACTAGAGTGGAGTTTGGCGGGGGGCAGGCACCAGCCAGGCCAACCAGGCTGGCGACTGTTTGTTCGCAGAACGACCAAAAGGACCATGGCATCCCAGACACATCCAAAAAAAAAATTGACTTTTTCCTAATTACTCAACACATATTCGTACAAGGCAGCCACCAAGCAAGTTTCATCCTCACCAAAAACAGCAGAACACGCCCCCGCTTCTCATTCCGGGGTACTCCTCTGCTTCTGCGCTACAATCCAGCACTGGCTGGAGGCTCCCGGGTCAATCGGCGGAGGGCGGGCTGAAATGGGGCTGACGCCGGCGCGCCGTCGTTGCAACTGCGAGATGGCTGCATGGCGGGATACCTGCTACATAGCTTTTTTCTCCTCCTGTGATCTTCCGCGCGTAGGCAGGGATTCCAATGCAACCCTCTTGACCGGCCCAGCTATGCTCGACTCGGCCAGACTCAACGACGCTTAAAACAGGCAGCAGAATTATAAATACTCTCCGCCTGTTTTCTTATCATAAAGTCATGGAATAGGCATACTTCAATTGTCGATACTAATTCGTTACTTGGAAGCTTTCCGCCGCTGCCAAGGAACACTGCACGGCACAAGCCATCCCGCAGGCCGACCCGACTCTTGTCTGATACAGATTACAGCATTGGAAAATTACAAAAAGCCCCTGTTGCCTCGCGGCTGAGAAACTCCATCCTCCGGGATCCACAAGATGACTCTAATTATAAAGAGCAATCGACTTACAGCGTCGATATGCTATGTCGCTATGGAACTAGCCCGTGAGTCTCAGCCTGTTGGTGACTCGTGTCAGCAACCTCGAGTCGAGTGTTATTGCCACCGAAAAGGACCGTTCCAATTGTGCCACTTCTTCCTCAGCTGTCTCTTGCTAACGCGCGCTGGCATCCTGTCACAAACTCTGGCGGTTGCCGGCATGCTCAAAGAGGCAGGCGAGGGCGTTGAGGCGTGGGGCGTGGCAATGGGCGGTGGGCAAGTGGCTTGCGGCGAACGTGAAAAGGGTCCATCATCGAAGTCTGGGATATGAACAAGGCTGGCGCCTGGTCTGAGGTCTCAGTCGCGAATCCTGGCAAAAGAGCAACGCCCTCGTCTGCTCGCCGATGTGTCAGGTTCTGTGCGCCAGCCCACCAGGAGTTTTATCTCATTTTACCAGTGCCAGCTGGAGCTGCCCGCCGTCTGCCTGCCATATGGCTATTGCATTCGTAATAACAACCAGTAAAAAGGTTTTTTTAATACTACGTATGATGGGGGTCCTCGCAGTGGTTGCTATTGGACGCGCCACACCAAATCTAGAAGCGCTGGGAGTCGTACCCGGCTCATGCCTAATAACACAGATTTCATCGGTTGTTCTTCCTGGCAACCGGTTTAATGTTTGCCACAGATTATATACCGTCCGAATATAATAATAATTGCCACTCGTTTAGCAGGCAACGAACGGGCTGAATATTGTCGTACATACAGGTGAGCAGTGCGTATTCATCGGGGGCAATCACCTCTCTCTTCATCAAGCAGATCTCATCGTCCCCCGACTTTCGACTTTCGACTTTAGAACTGCACCATTCGCCATCTTCCTGGCGCCAGCTAGCTTAGTTACTGTTTCGGAGAGGTCATTGGGATGCGTGACTCACATGCCAACGGCGAACCATCTCATTTTATATGTTCACTACTACGAAGAGTTGGCATTAGTTACCTATTCCAAGCTCTGTGGTTCTCGGCGGTGGCTTTCAAGCCGCTGCATGCCTGCATGCGCTAGTTAGCCATTAGTAGTTGGCCTTCGGCCTCCCTGCATCACGGATCAGGATCAGGCTCTCTTGGCGCGCAAACGTCCTTTTGAGTTGCTCAGCCCACCCATACAGCGACCAGGTATCCGACCGTCAGATGCGCCCCCAGACTTTTGGCCGCAGCAAGATGCCTTGTGGGCTACTTTGCCATCAGGGCATCTTCTACTTGGCGGCATCACCATTTCCAATGCTAATAAGCGTCACGCCATAGGTTCGTGGAACTGCTGGTGGGGGCTTTGCTTGTGCTGCGACATGCCGCCTCAACATTCTCGAACGACACGAAATACAGATAGGAAACAGGCCATCATAATTCATCAGCTCGCAGTTGCTATAGCCGGATCGTCATCCATCTCCGTCCACTAGTGGTGATGACGGGGTAAGCTAAAACGTCTTCTGACCGCCATGACTTCTGGGGTGACTCACGTCCTGAAGTCAAGTGTACCTGATCTGAGCTCGCTGGACTGTGTCTCTTTGACGTAGATTTGCACGCCGTTCGTTCGAAAGGTTGGGGTAAATGCCGACGCCGCCTCGTTTGTCGGCCCGCCTAACCCGCCTCCAACCTCACAACGTGTTCGTGAGATGACTGAGAAATCGACCCAACTGCCGGCCCCATACTTGTTGCTCTCAGTGATAGTTATCCGTAGACCATTCCCTTCTCAGCGACAAATATGAAGACATGGATGGGCAGATAGTTCAAATTTCCTTGCTGCCTGGTGAACATCAGCCTCAGATGGTGCCGATGAACCGTTTCCCATAGGGGAAGCTGCATGTTATTGACATACTACGTAAAGCTACGGATACTCGTAGTAAAATTCAGTTAATATGGCTAGTATGCCACTGTTTTGTCATCGCAGTCTACAATACTTCGGCACAAGCTTTGTCACGACTCTGACGCGACCTGCATGTAAGCCCTTAACGCGCCGAACCCTGGACGCGCCTTGTGAACATGCTGGCAAACACCAACTTGATCAAGGAGGCAATCCATGCATTGACGACGAGTTCCTTTTTTTAGTTTTTGTATTGCGGGAACCATTAACTTTCTTATGCTGCCCTGTCATGTGTAAATCATAATCCTGTCATTGAGGCATTGGCGAGCAGTTGCATGGACGCGGCGCTAGTCATTCCTCAACCTCCAGGAAGTTGGAAACAGGTACCGTAGATCGGCCGAGTGATGGGCATCGGTTAGAATTAAACCGCCAAGTATAATTAATTAGCTACAGTGCGTGCATGATTTGACAAGAAAACGCGTTTCAAATTACGATCTGTACGCGGCTGATGAGATGAAAGGCTGCATGTACCCTGTACCTAGGCACCTGCGTCAACTGGGCAGAAAAAGAAAAAAAAAGCACACCAAGTGCCAGGGACAGCCGATGGATCGAGCAAGGCAACGAACAACATAATTCATGCGCACCTATCCAATGCATCCAATGCTGGTTATGCTGTTTAACAGGCGTTTCTGAGTCGCGTCCCATTATCAACGAGTTTTGGAGAAATCAACGCAAGGAGGTAATACAAGGTTAGTAGCTTGTCGTGCCTACATACATAATGTATGTATGTAGGTAGCTGCAGTCGCAGTACTACTAGTACCCTTTAGTTAGAGGTAGTAAACGTGGCTAACCACTGCAGGTCGCCAACGCAACACCAAACCGCGCCGTAAGCTGATGAAACAAGGCCAATTCGGTGGCTGCGATGCGCTTTACAACGTTCTATCCGTAGTCCTGCCGCGATTCCGTCCCCGCGCCTTACCTCACATTTAACGCCCTTGATCCTTTATCTCGTCGACTTTCCGCATCATCATCTTCGAGGGCCTAATCATCTCGTCCCTGCTGTTTAGCCAAAGAAATAACGGAAGAAAAAAAAATACGCGTTGCATCCGCCGAAATTACAAGCTACCTACCTACCTACCGCGTCGCTTCTCGGCTGCCACCACCAACTCCTCCAACGCCGCTCGCCTGCCCACCCGTCCAACCTTGGTTTGCTACGATCATAGTCCTGCCCATCGACCCTGGGTTCCCCTTCATGTCATCCACGGCAGAGTCATCGTAGCATTCCGTCGTCAAGATGAAGGCCACGCCCCTCATCATCAATTGGCACGAGCAAAACGCCCCTGTCTACTCGGCTCACTTCGAGCCCAGCGGCAAGGGCCGCCTCGCTACTGCTGGTGGTGACAACCACGTTCGCATCTGGAAACTCGAGGCAAACGGCACCGACCGCAAGGTCGAATATCTTTCCACCCTCACCAAGCATAACCAGGCAGTCAATGTCGTCCGCTGGGCCCCCAAAGGTACGTTTGCAGCTCACGCATAGCTCCTGCACCCTCTGCCCCTCAACCAAACGGCGCCGCTGACCTTGCCTCCACCCACAGGCGAACTGCTTGCCTCCGCCGGCGACGATGGAAATGTTATTCTCTGGGTTCCCAGCGAGCTATCCTTATCCAGTTTTGGCTCCGATGGCCACGACGACAAAGAGTCCTGGCGTGCCAAGCACATGTGCCGCTCAAGCGGTGCCGAAATCTACGACCTTGCCTGGTCCCCCGATGGTGCCCATTTCATTATTGGCAGCATGGACAACATAGCTCGAATCTACAGTGCTACAACAGGTATGCAATTCATCCCAGCGTCATCCAACCAATGGTTGGCGAACTGCCATTGCTGATGCCGTCACCCAGGAATGCTCGTCCGACAAATAGCAGAGCACAGCCATTACGTCCAAGGCGTCACCTGGGACCCATTGAACGAATACATTGCCACGCAGTCGTCCGATCGATCGGTTCATATATACTCACTTAAAACAAAAGATGGGCAATATACTCTTAGCCAGGACGACAAGCCTCCGAGGCTTGCCAGCCACATCAAGGCCGACCTGCCGCCCAGACGAATCTCCTCGAGCAGCCCAGCCCCTCCTGACTTCGGTCATCGAGCGCAGCTGTCCGTCATCGACTCAAATACCTCGGTCGGATCACCAATACCGTCAGCACCAGGAACACCGACCTCGTTCCCGCTCCCCATGAACCCACCCAGCGTCGTGAGCCACAGTCGCCGATCCTCCTTTTCCTCACGTCGATCTGCATCACCTGCGCCCTCGTTACCACTCCCCGCAGTGATGCCAATGGAAGCGTCTCCCAAGCCGCATGCTTCATCTTCGCTCCTTGGGCTTGGCATGAAGAATGCAAGCCTCTACGCAAACGAGACGTTGACTTCCTTTTTCCGACGCCTAACTTTCACACCCGATGGTAGCTTACTACTCACGCCGTCTGGTCAGTATCAAAACCAACACCAGGCAGACAAGGATGCAAAGCCCACGTATGAGGTCATAAATACTGTCTATATCTACACACGAGGCGGCATCAACAAACCACCCGTCGCGCATCTACCTGGCCACAAGAAGCCGTCCGTGGTAGTCAAATGCTCACCATTATTCTACACCCTCCGTACCTCCCCTCCACCGACCAAGCACATAACCATCGACACGTCTTCTGCGGAAGACGACATCCCGTCATTACCTGAACCTGTTTCACAACCAACCTCGCCAGCACCGGTCATGGAACCGCCGCCACCTCCTGTTACTGTTGCCGAAGTTACCTCGACGCCAGCTAAGCCAAGTGGCGGAGAAACGAGTGCTGCTATGCCAGGTCCTAAACCAGCCTTCTCCCTACCATATAGAATGGTGTATGCTGTCGCTACTCAGGATTCTATTCTGTTGTATGATACGCAGCAAAAGACACCAATCTGTGTCGTCAGCAACTTGCACTGCGCGACCTTTACTGACCTCGCATGGTAAGCAATAGGCGCATACCACCAAGACTTCCATGCTAACAAGACCTAGGTCAACTGACGGGCTCACATTACTCGTTTCCTCATCTGATGGGTTTTGTTCAACACTGTCCTTTGCATCTGGAGAATTGGGAGACCTTTACCAAGGGGAAATAGGCCCTCCACCCAAGATCCAGGCCGGCACAGCCGCCTCGCATCAGGCCACTCCTCTTGCTACACCAACGACGGCATTTGCCCCTCCGTCACCTTACACGAGCGGCTCGCACCATCAGAATCGCAACTCGACCAGCTCGTTTACCGCACCGTCTCCGCCGGCATCAGTTAGTGCTGCTTCACAGAGACCACCCTCGCCAGCGAGATCAAACTCTACCTCGTCCGTCGCGACCCAGTCGTCGTCTATGCCTATCGGGGTGGTTAGCAACCCTACTCTTATCGCAGGTACCGTGCCCAGCGTCGCCGCCACAAACTCGGGCAAAGTAACTGGCGCTCCCATGACAACTCCACCAGAAACCCCCAGCAATGCAGTGGCTGGCAGCAAGAGGGATGCAACGGACAGTGAAAAGGAGGAGGCGAAGGAGCCTAAGAGGAGACGAATTGCCCCGACTCCAGTAGAGTCGAAGGACGCGTAAACAGGTACTTTACCCCGGAAAAGAGATTGCGCAGAGCTTAGAAGCTTGCTGGTTTGCAAGTCGGGCCACATGTTCTTTTTATCACTGGCGTTTAATAAGGCTTTTGTTTGTAAAAAAAAGGTTAACGGGGTCAATGCATTGTGATGCGTTTGTATCCATTTCTTGTCTGAGGCTACCTTTGTCGCACACTGATGTAGACGACAGATTTTGCAGCTGGCCTTGGTTATCAGGTCCGAAATACTAGGCGGAGATGCAATGCCTCCAATGTTTAGAGACAATCTCAAAACCTGGATACAATTGCGTGCTATTTCTACCGAATAAGACGTCAAGGGGACATGAAAGCGTCCTTGGCATTACCAGCAGTGTATCCGGCCAGTGCAAGAGGATGACGTGTGGTTGAAGTACAGTAAAACATCTGATTTAATACATAGTACCACTTGTAGGGTAGTTGACGTCTTCCTGGGGAAAGGCCCCGTTACCAAGTATTGTTCACTGTTTTGAATGCTTGGCGAATGCTGCGTTACGAAAGAAGGCTATTCTGACACTTTCTTGGTCTTTCCAATTTTGGTGAAGGTGTCTTGTTCGTTCTGTTCATCTTATCCGTTGATATCTAAAATAGCAAGACGCGTCAGTTACTAGAGACATCCTTATCCAGGGTAGGACCTGCTTTTTCCGTCGGGTCAGTTCCAGCCGGGCGTAGATGAAGTTATGCGGTACATGTATAAATTACTCAACCAAAGAACCCAGAACAACCAATTTGGTTATATAGCGGCCTACACACAACCTGCGCTTCTCAATTTCTGCTGATTGCGACTGCGTCGGGCAGACTTACACCACGGGAGCTCATTCGGCTAATGGCTTTTAGTTGGCGCGGCAAGTCGCCTTCTTAACAAGGCTAAGACGACCCGACACCGCTTCTAGAGCAAAGCAACATCGCGCTTCCACCCTCATTATTAGCCTTCTAGCGAAAATTTTAAGTTGCATCCTTTTCTTGGCGAATCGAAAGGGCTGTATTTGCCAAGTTTTGTCTTTCTTTACTGCGTACCTTTGCATTGGTACCCCCACCGAGTGCCCGGACGCCACCGGGTACAGACCGGCCGAAGCAAAGCGGCGGCCATTGGAACCACAAATGTAAAGACCTTCCTGAAGGCGAATCCCGATATCGCTCTTATTAATAGGAGTGTACATCTTTGTTCTTCGTCCTTTTTCCTGCATCCTGTTTTATACACCATCAGCTATAAAAATATAAATTTCATTCCAATGCTATTATAGTACTCAGCGCTGCAAATCAGCAGCATGCATAACATCAGAATGGGTCTTCCAAGCGAAACTCTGGCCAGCCCCGGCGCCTCCCCCGACCCGTCGGCCGGCACACCGTGCCCGCCGCAGCCCAATCGGCAATCTTCAGAAAATTCAAGCATCAGCGACGAGGATGGCCTCTGGGTGCAGGCGCCCGCTACCGAAGCGGCGCCCGTCACCGGCGTGCAGCCGTCTGCCGTCCTCGAGGCGCCCTCCGGGGCGGTGCAGCTCTCCAGGGTGGCGTCGGCGCCGTACACCGTCTTCTCGCAGCGCGCGCGGGTCGGCATCACCGTCATGGTGTGCTTTGCGAGCATGGTGTCACCCATGACGTCTAACATTTACTTCCCCGCGCTCGACTCGGTCGCGCACGACCTCGGCGTGTCGCTCGCCCTCATCAACCTGACCCTCACGACCTACATGATCTTCCAGGGTGTGGCGCCGACGCTACTCGGCGACTTTGGCGACAAGGCCGGGCGGCGGCCGGCATACACGCTCTCATTCCTCGTTTTTCTCGGCGCCAACGTCGGCCTCGCCCTGCAGCGCGACTACGCCACCCTCATGATCCTCCGCTGCTTGCAAGCCGCGGGCAGCAGCGGCACCCTCGCCCTCGGCTACGGCGTCGTTGCCGACCTTGCACCCCGGTCCACCCGTGGCAAGTACATGGGATACCTCGGCGCCGCCATCAATGTCGGGCCCACGCTTGGTCCGTTTCTCGGTGGCGTGCTGTCCCAGACCCTCGGCTGGCCGTCCATCTTTTGGTTCCTCGCCATCTTCGTCGCAGCCTTCCTCGTCCCTTGGGTGCTCCTCGCCCCCGAGACAGGTCGCAACGTCGTTGGGAACGGCTCCTACGCCGCCCAGAAATGGAACCGCCCACTGGTGCCTTGCTCCAGGGACCGCCGGCCCAAGGAAGAGATGCCGGCATCGCAGAGACCTCGACTCTCCATTCCGAACCCGCTTGGCACCCTCGTCATGGTGTTTGAGAAGGAGATGGGCTGCATCCTGCTGATCGCGGCCGTCATCTATCTGTGCTTCATCCTGGTTGCCGCCACCATGGGTACGCTGCTCAAAGAGATTTACCACTATAATGATTTGCAGGCTGGACTCTGCTATCTACCGTATGGGTTGGGCTGCTGCGTCACCTCGGTTGTGCAGGGCTACGCACAAAACTGGAACTATCGCAGAATCGCCAACAAGGTGGGGTTTGACCTCAAGTCAAAAGAGCACGGTGAAAAGTTTCCCATCGAGAGAGCCAGGCTGCAGCTCATCTATCCGTCCATGCTGGTTGGTGCATCAGCACTGATAGGATACGGATGGGCGTTGCAGATGGAAACGTCAGTTGCGGTGCCACTGGTCATGGTCTTTATCATCGGCATGATGATACCGACATCACTCAATATGATAACGACGCTCATGGTCGACCTCTTTCCCGAGGCGCCGGCCAGCGCGGCTGCTGCTAATAACTTGGTTCGCTGCTTGCTTGGTGCAGCGGCAACCGCCGTCATTGAGTACATGCTCAACGGTATGGGCCGAGGATGGTGCTTTACTTTTTTAGCGCTTCTCATGTTTGCTTGCGTGCCATGGGTTTTGTATATCGAACATGTCGGGCCACGATGGCGTGCAGAGAAGCGCCAACGGCAAGAGCTGAGAAAGCTGAACGAGTCGCTGTAGAGGACATGCCCGATTCGTAGGGTCGAATACCACTAGCAGATCGAGTCTTTGCATAAGTTGGCCTTTTTTTTTCTGCATTAATAGAGGCATTGATAGACATAGTCATGAATTGAACTAGAAGTTTTATAAAGCCGGAATAGCGTGTTCCACAGCCTCCCTCTGAGCTTCCCACATCAACCAATCTGAGCGTGTCGTTCTATAACCAGTTAGCATACCATACAAATGCGGTATTCACAGGAAGATTACGTGCGGCAAAAGTCCCATCCCGTTGATTTTCCAGATACCCACGCCGAGCGCTAGAAGCTGCATAAGCACGTAGGCCAGCTTGGCCTGGAGAATCTTGGCTGAGTTTGTCTCGGTTTGGAAACGCTCAAAAGCTTGGTTGGTGTTGGCCAGGCCCATGATGGGGTTTTTGAAGGCCATGAAGACCATCATGATGCTGAATATCTGTAGCGAGTTGCCGGACATGTACATCATGATGAAGGTCATGGGCAGACCCTTGAGGGGTGCAAGCGCGACCTCCCAGGCCTTCTTGAGCTTGAGGGTATCCATCTCGTCGTGTGTCGGGGACTTTCGCGGCGCGGTCTTGGAGTCTTTTTGCTTCTGAGATTATCAACTCAGGTTAGCAGGTCTTGCCATGTTGTTTGCGCGATTGGCCGCTGCCACTGCTCAACGGGCTGCCCCTACCTTGCTTCCTCCAGAGCCAGCGAAGCCTGGCGGGTCAACGATGCCAGGGGCTTTGGACTTTGCTGCTGGGGGCGACTGCAGCTGTTGAACCCACTGGGGAACCGTAGATGTACTTGAAGCCATGTCGAAGATGATGCGCGAGCTCGAATGCAGAGCGTGTATCCGTGAATGATCCCGGGACGAGGTGAAGCTCCGAGGCAAGCTTGAGGCTGTTTCTGGCTGGCACTGAGTGGCCCACCGGCTTAGCTGAGCAACTGCGATGCGCTGGGCTTGTGCTGAGTGATTCGGCCACAGGCCTTATCGATTACCCATACTCCGTGCAGCCCGCTGCGATGGACCGCGTGTCCCCTAGCGAGAATGGTCGGTCCCCTTTTCCACGGCCGATCCGGGCCGTGGTGGGAGTCCAACAGACACTGCAATCAACAAATCCTCGACACACGCAAACACTACTCTGCCACGCGAATCCCATCCGACAAGCGACGCCGCCGATAAGACGATCCAAATTGGGGAGCCGCCCCCTCAGCCATCGTGTTTGCCCTTGCCTGCCGGCAACTCGATCCGACCCCTCCTAGAATCTGCTCCCCAGCGCGCGGCGCAGGCTGATTGCACTAAAAAGGGATACCTTTGGGTGAGGGTACCGCAACCATTGCCGACCGACCATTTCTCCCAGCGGAAGACGTACTCCCGGGAACGGGCACACGCAAGCCTCTTGTCGCGTGACAACTGTTCCAGTCGACTAAAGCCCGCCGCACGCGCGGGGTTATAAATTCCAGCTGCCCATCATGTCTTCTAAGAAGGATGGCGCTGGCGACTCCAAGCTGTTTGCTCGAGTAAGCCCATCACCATCCTGCCCTCCTCGTTCGTCAAATATTCCTTGTTTGTCTGGCCTTGTCCAGCACCTGATTGCAACGACTCAACCGTTTCTGCGCCCCTCTTGCCATCCTTTGCACGCCCTCCGTCGAACATGTAGGCCGTTGCGCGCAGTGGCCTGCATCGACAGCAATTATCATGGCGTTATTTCTGTACTACAATCCTCCAGTGGCGCTCGACAAGCTAAGAAGAGAACAGGGCAAAGTTGCCGAGCTCCGTCTCGAGCTCAATAGTGGAGGCAAGAAGGACAAGAATTATTCGCTGAAGAAGATTGCCTTGAAGCGAATAGTTGCCAACATGACCATGAGCAACAATGACATGGTCGCTCTCTTTCCCGATGTTATTGGGTGCATGAATCTCCCGAGTCTGGAGATTAAGAAAATGTTGGTAACTTGGTGCCAGTCGTCTACATCCTTGCTAACAAGATATAGGTGCTTCCTCTACCTCGTCAATTATGCTCGTGTACGGCCAGAAATTGCGGTAAAAGCAATTCCGGTATTGGAGCTTGTGCGTTTTCCCCATCCAAACGCCGCGACTGTCATGGCTAATGTATTCGGGTCTAGGATATGGAAGACAGCAACCCGTTGGTGCGAGCCCTCGCCCTGCGAACCATGTCATACATTCACGTGCGTGAATTTGTCGAAGCAGCTGTCCCAATCGTCAGACACATGCTGCGAGATGCGGATCCCTACGTGCGCAAAACGGCCGCCTATTCTGTCGCTAAACTGTACGACCACGATCGAGACAGGGTTGAAGGATCAGATCTCATCGAGCGGCTCAACGCTCTGTTGCGAGACGATAACCCGACAGTCGTGGCTAGCGCACTGGCTGCGCTTATGGATATTTGGGAGAGAAGCGATGCCATTAAACTCACGATCGACTACAGCAACGCTTCCAAAATGGTTGCAATCCTAGCAGACTGCTCAGAGTACGCTTCTTGTCGATCTAGTCACGAACGTTGCTGACCTGTGTCACAGATGGGGCCAAACGTACATCTTAGAGGCACTTATGTCGTATGTGCCGCAAGAGTCTGGTGAGGCTTCACTCCTGGCTGAGCGCATCGCCCCTCGACTCTCACATTCCAACTCGGCGGTTGTCTTGACCTGCATTCGAGTCATCCTCTATCTTATGAACTACATTGCCGACGAGAAGCAAATTTCTGCTCTCTGCCGCAAATTATCGCCACCCCTGGTGACGCTGCTTGCCAAAGGGCCTGAGGTGCAGTATCTTGCCCTGCGAAATGCGCTCCTTATCCTGCAGAGACGACCAGAAGTCCTCAAGAATGATATTCGAGTCTTCTTCTGCAAATATAACGACCCAATCTACGTCAAAGTCACAAAGCTGGAACTTATCTTTATGCTTGCCAACGAGCAGAACATCGACGAAGTGCTGACAGAACTCCGGGAATACGCTACCGAAATCGATGTGCACTTTGTGCGAAAGGCTGTGCGAGCCATTGGGAAGTTGGCCATTAAGATTGAGCCTGCTGCTCCCCGGTGCATTAACTTGCTTCTCGAGCTTGTGGCCACCAAGGTCACCTATATCGTGCAAGAAGCAACAGTCGTCATCCGAAACATTTTCCGCCGATACCCCAATCAGTACGAGTCCATTATCAGTACGCTGTGCGAACATTTGGATTCTCTGGATGAGCCAGAAGCGAAAGCAGCCATGGTGTGGGTCATTGGAGAATATGCGGACCGTATTGAGAATAGCGATGCCCTGCTCGATGACTTCTTGTATGCATTCACCGAGGAGCCTGTTGAGGTGCAGTTGGCTTTGCTCACGGCAACTGTCAAGTTGTTCATCCAGAGACCGACGCGGGGCCAGGAGCTTGTTCCTAAGGTATTGAAATGGGCCACGGAGGAAACAGATAACCCTGATCTACGAGACCGCGCATATATGTATTGGCGACTGCTATCGACAGATGTTGGCCTGGCAAAGCAAATCGTGATGGGCGAGAAACCTCCTATTACGGCGGAGTCAGAGAAACTGGAACCAGCTATCCTTGAGGAAATGTGTCTCAACGTGGGCACGCTAGCGACGGTCTATCTGAAGCCTGTTCAGACAGTGTTCCGCACAGCACGAGTGCGAAAGCTGCCAGACTCGCCGGCGTTGCAGAAGCAAAATTTGCCGACGGATATTGATACGAACAAGACAATTAGCATGTTTGGCCGCGGCGGGCAGCCCACGGATATCGACCTGAGAAGTCGGGCCGCTGCGGGCGTGAACGGCAATCAGCAGGCCATCAATGATGCAGATGAATACTTTAGCAGTGTGGCACCGCAGCAAATGGCGGCACTGAGAATGGACGGGGGCGACGACCTCTTTGGCGGCGGCAACGTGACGGGATACGTGGTGAATGTACATGCGCCGCAGGCTGTGATGCAGCCGACACAGGGAGCGGGAAGCAACGGCGACCTGCTCATGCTTTGAAAAAGAGAAGAATAGCAAACAATAAGTCCTGGTTAGCGATATGCGAGTTTACTGTAAGATGAAAGAAAAAAAAGAAGTTTAGCATCGATACTATGCGCCGTGTTTGCTTCCGCGTGGCACTGATTGGTTACCGCATGCATTAGTCAAGGTATATACACACATGCGATGGCATCCGTATAGGCACTATGCAATCTCATGTCGGTTCTCGACACCATTGCGATGAGGCGCTGGTGGCTGAAGGGTGGTTATAGTTTGGTTATAACTAGTTTTGACAGCCCGGCGAGGCGGGGATCCGGGCGTGGTTGGCGGCGGTGGCTTGCAAGTCAGGTGGCCGCCGCCCAATCTGGTAGAAGAAGCGCAACGATTAATTGGAACGACCCCCAAGGCGGCGGCTTTAGTTGTACCCAAAAGCCGCTTTTCCATGTCATGTCTTCGTCATGAGTACCTAATAATATTTCCGGGCGACGGGCAACGACGGCGCCAAGTTTGCTAGTCAAAGTCTAGGCCTTGGTGGTTTTAAGAAGGTTGGCCAAGCCTGCACCAGGGGACTCAGCATGCCGTGGCGGGAAGTTCAATGTCAGTACGGGTGTAGGCAGGAAGTTGGGCGGTCTGCTGGATGGAAAATGCCGAGAACTTCCCGCTGTTGCAGGTTCCTTGATATAAAGTGAATTGTGAGATATTGATGCAGCCGGCCATGCCGCCAGCTCTTGGAGGGACATATGCCGGTTCACTTACTGGGTATACTAACTGGGCCTTGGGCAGTGATACGAAGATGCACATTGATCGAAGGGAATATGATACCTGGGTCGTCAGTGATCTTTTTATCTTTGTGAGAATCAGTCGAGATTAAATTAGATGGCCCGGCTGCGGCGGAACGGTACGCCTGGCAATGACGGAAATTTGCCTGTGTGTGGTCGGTGTGCTCGGCGTAAAGCAACCCCACTGTTGCGGTGCCGACAACGGCGCACCGATCTTGAAGCATGAGAACCTGCAAGCACTGATCCTGCCTTAATTTATTATTGTTGGAATTTTGACATTTACTAGAAGAACTCAAACTTGGAGGAGACAGGGCAACAGCTACACCGTTGGTTGGGTTAGAGTTTTGCCTCCAATCTCCTGGTCCATGTTGGCTGCGCATGGTATCGGGTGAGCGGCTCAGCCCACTTGGTAAACGGCAGCAGTCGAACACGGAAGATTGCGTTGAGAAGAAATTTTTTGGCTCAATTGATTTTTTGGAAAGAAAAAGGCCTCATGGTAGGATGGATGATAGCAGGCCGGGTTGACCGGAACAGGCGATTGTGATGGCCAGAGGAACATGTTACTTTATTAACGGCTGCAACCAAGGTAATGGAAGTTACAGGGCGTTGGGGCGGCGAGTGGATCAGCACCTGCCTGGCCGGAACAGCCGCTGAAGCCAAAGGCCTCACTCACATCAAGGTGACTTCTTCTGGCCGGGGTTTGAGGATAATAATTGCAAGCAGTGTAATAATACGGTTTAAATTTTTCTTGTTTGCTTCTAATTGGCTCGAGGCCTTAGATTTTCTTTGTCTAGATATCTATGCCTGTAAGTACTTAGGTAAGGTAACCTTCTCTTCCACTGAGTCGTCGTTCTTGCCACCCGCCAGTTGCCAACGCTTGCACCAGCTTCCACCATTTGGTCGCCCATCTATGTATCTTCCTTGACTTTTGGCGCCTCTTCTCCCGGCCCTGGCAGGCCCGTCCACCGCCCCCCCTCCACGTCCTCTCTGATCCTTTCCCAAACATCCGCTCAACGCATCTTGCTTCCTCTCATCCATTGCAACCATCGTCATCAATCCCATCTCACTAGTCTTGCAAGCCGCCCTATTTTATCACGAATTTCCCTGCTCACCTCGCCCTTTTGCTCTCTGGCTTGGCCCTCAGCACGGGCTGTCCGCTCGCCTCGTCCCCACCTCGCGTGGTCAAACCATCCTGCGACTCGCCGCCTCCCCAACCAGATTGCTTTTTCGGCATCTTTATCTTCAACAGGCTGCTCCTCTTCCAGCTAACAAACGACCCTCGAAAGTCGTCTTGTCCCATCTCCCACCTACCGACTCGACGAACCAGCCGTGCCCGCGAATGACGACTGCTGGCATCTAAATTGCCGCTCCATCCTTTGATTCTCGCCGGGTGCCCCTATCAGGCACAATTTCGCTGGCCTACCTATCCCAGCAACAGGGACCGCCGCCCCGATTCTTTCTAGTCCGCCATTCATCATGTCTAGTCTCGCCGCTTCAGATTCAACCTCGGCTACGGCCATAGGTGCCGTCGCGCCCTTTTCTGGCAACAGTGCTCGGCGGACCGACTCCGTCCCTCTCGAGAGCATCCGCCGCTCGACCGAAGCCACGAGCTCCGCGCAGAATGTCGCGCCCGCCGACGGCCCAACCCCCCACGCCATCGTCGCCGAAACCACGCCCGCCAACGCGTCCGAGAAACCCACCTCCGCTAATGATGCCACCGAATCGTCTATCGCGGCGCCCGAGGTGCCAGCCAAGTCGGGCGACGGTATTGACAAAGCTCCGGAGCCGCCCGCAAAGGAGGCCGACGACGCCATCGGCCCCGCTCAGGACAACATCAACTCTGGCGCTTCGGCAGAACCTGGGGCACCTCCCGTATGCAATATTACCCTGCTCTTAGCGTCTGGTAGTCGCTATCCGTACAAGATTGATGCCAAGTACCTGGCTAGAAGAAATGTGGTTATGCCCGATGAGACCGAGCACGGCCAACCAGATCCTTTCAGCATCAGCATATACACCCTCAAGGAGCTGATACTGAGAGAGTGGAGGAGTGACTGGGAGGCTAAGCCTGCTAGTCCCAGCAGCATACGTCTCATTCACTTTGGAAAGCTGTTGGATGACAAGGAGCAACTCAGGAGTACGTCCTAAATGACACGCATGCGTCGCGGCCCGTGGATTTACTAACCCATTGACTTGCAGAATACCAATTCAGCGCCGAATCGCCCAATGTGGTGCATATGAGTATCCGACCTCAGGATCTGGATGAGGAAGAGGCAAAACCAGGTGGCAAGAGCCTCGGCGCTGGAAGTGGTGACGGTCAACGCTCAAGATCCGGAGGCTCATGCTGCGTTATTCTATAAAGAACTGCAGCTCCTGACACAAAACACCACCACATACAGCTATAGGCTGTGCATGTTGGCCGGGTCAGTACTACAAAGACACTTCGCCATTCTATATAAATCGCCTTCCGTGGATGTAGCTTTGGAGCTGCGGGAACACGGCACAACTTGCAACAAGATACAAGGCTACGAGAGCCGCCACGGCACACACAAGATGGCCTTGACGACATTCATTACTCCCTCTTGGGCACAGACATATACAACTTGCGTCATTCCTTTTTACATATACATTTTTGGACAGTCATACACGTTCGCTTATCATGAAGCGACTGGGAGCCCTCTTTATTATTCGAAGACTTGGGAAATTGGGAGTCTTGAGCTTTTCATTCCTGTTCCTGATTTTGTTTGATTCATTGTCGGCGTTGCTTCTTTACGAGCCTTTTGCTGTGCGAACCTTCCCCCCTTGTATATTTTTACTGTACTCTTTTTTCTTTGCTTCGTGCCAATCGGGTGCACGGAAGGGCTGCTCGGCTTGGCAAGGTATATACAACTCAGTGTGTCATAGGATACTTTACAGCTATGATTCTGTCAGGCCGACCTGCACAGAGCGTTATTACAGTATTAGCCCCTAGCGTCAAAGCTGAGGAAGCAAGCGTTGGTACAAGACCCATTTAGTGCTTTTCAACGAGGTGATGGTTGTGATGTAGGCCGGTTTCATTATTCGACAATGAATATCTATGTGGTGTACAGGAAACGTTGATCCGGGCCAGCTGCCAAGACCAAGTCCCGAAATGCTCTTTGCTATTGCATCCCAGCATCCCAAGCATTCCCAACTTGCTCATTCCCCTAGACCTTGCACTTCCTCTCCATCTCGTCGTGAAAGCCGGCGACGCCCCTGGACTCGTCACCGGTGAAGACGTCCTCCCAGGTGATTGTGTCCTCGCGACCGCGCAGGATATCCTCGTGGACGCTTGGGAGCCCCGGGCCGAGCACCTGAGGCCGCCAGGCGCCGTCGCGGACAATCTTGAGCTCCATGCCGCGACGGATGGGCTCGCCCATGCCGTAGGCGCGGCGCAGCGTCTCCATGCGGACGGCCTCCTGCGTGGCCTCCCAGTTCTTGAGGCGGGCCTCGAGCGGGTGAGCGGACGTGACCGAGGCGGCGGTGGAGGTGGTGGTGGTGGTGCCGTCGAGGGAGGAGGGGCCGACGCCGTAGCGCAGGGTGTCGTGCAGGCCGGGCGCGGAGGGGGCGGACGTGGAGGTCTGCGCGGAGGGGCCGCCGGTGTGGGAGTAGCTGCGGGGGGGGGGGGGGCGGCGAGGTTAGCGATGGTCACGGCAGCGGCGGGCGCAGGATGGTGTGCCGAGGGGAGACGTGCAGCGGGAGAGCTTACCATTGTGAGGGAGCGCTGGGGATGTGTTTATATAGGAAATGGGTATTTTTATTGTTGTATTTGATGTGGCGGAGGATACCGGGTCGGGTCGTGTCGTTGTCGTGATGGGAGGCTTGGTGGTTGAAAGGATGGATTGATGGATGATGCAGCTCACGTTTGCCTGCGCCGGAGGAAGCTTGGGCAAGGCTGCCAGCGAGCTTTCGCGTCCAAGGTATGGCTGGCCAATGGGATGGCGAGTTGGAGAGGACCAGACCCACATCTTTGGTTGTACAAGTTGATGGTGGTTTGATGTGCCTCGAGAGGTTGTCGAAGTGGGAGACGGTGATAAGAAGGATAGAATAATTATCAAGTGGTGCCGAGCTTCTTTATATGTAATATAGAATTAAGAAAGTTATTTGCGAGTATTCTGTCGTCCCACGCCTACTTTTTGTTCAACGGATGGCGTAGCCCCCCCCCCAATGAGCCGAACAGGGTTGCAACGAGAGCAGGTTCATCTGTAATTACAGAGCATTGTTTGTCCTGGTCAATAGTTATTCCGCGACTGGCCGTTTTTAAGAATTTGATTAAAAAGGCGACTAATTTTACCGGCGCGACAGCCACTTGTTTGAGACAAGACGATCTCAGCCCGGAATTTGTCTCTAGCAAGTCGCGGGTGAAGGTAGGGCAGCCAGTCAGCCGCGAGCCACGAGCTGAGGTTAGCCAAGAAGATTGGCATTGTTTACGTTTATTGGCCTTGTGAGACATGCATCAGTCACAAGCTAGAGCAAAAGCCACCCCTTTTCAGCAAGTTGGCGAGTTTAGGTAGGGCCATCAAAATCTCGGGAGAAATCAGGCTGTACTACAATTCGCGCCGGTTGGTGGAGCGCCGAATGCAGCCTAGGAAGGCGACTATCCGTGTTAGTCGATGGCATGGCATTTCAAAAGGAAATCCCCTCCCCCGGATGCTACTTCAATTACTAGTCCAATCTGCTCGACTCTCTTGCCTCGTCTTGCTTTTCTCCTCCTTGCACTCATGCCCTAGCACTCATGCCCTAGCTCAGTTTTTGATTCCCCGCGAAACCCCGACCCGGCATGTCGCGAGCCACCCACTCGGAGCGCAGCCCGCTGCTGCGCATCCAGAGCCGCCAGAGCGACGCGTCCGTCGTCGCCGTCGCCGGGCCTGGCGCGCCGCCACGCTGCTGGCAGCGCTGGCCTCCGAGGACCTGGGCCGCGCCGCCGTCTGCCGCCGCCGCGGCCTCGCAAACCCGGCTGACGATGAGCGCTGCCACGGCTCGCTGCCCGTGATGCAGGAGCTCATGGGAATTCAAGAGGTCGAGGCGGTGCTGGCGGCCGTCGCGGCGATTGTCGCGCCAATACCGCTCGGCGTGGCGGCGGATCGATGGGGGCGTAGACCGTTTCTGGTGCTGGCGCTGGTGGGAAGCTTGCTTAATGTTGGCTCTAGAATGGTGTTTTGTTCGTCTAAACTCTCCGAGTCTTGCGCGCGAGAGACGGGGATACTAATCAAGTTTCTGGTACAGACGGATTTCCGCAGATATTCCCTCCCAGACTGGCGTGGCTCTCATCCTCCTTGGAGATCTTTACTGGTGGAGGGACTTCCCTTTTTGCCATCATATATACCATTCTTACCGATGTCACGTTGAAAACTCAACGGTATGTTAACCAATGACCGACCCTATATCCCATACAGGAAAACTGACATTGTCATACAGCTCGACTACCTTCTTCTATATCGCAGCAGTCGAGATGCTCGCCACCCAAATGACGCTGAAACTGAGGGAGCTTCTCACAGACTGGTTTGGGCCATGGCCGTCCATGGTTGCAGCCCTGGGAATTCTGGGTTTTGCCGTCTTGTGCGCTCTCTGCATTCATGAGACGATGCTTCCGAACAAGCTGGCACAAAACGAAGAAGCCGTCCAAGAAGAGCCGGCTGCCGGGACCGCGGCGCAAAGGATACGCCATGCCATACCCGTCGCCTATAAGCATGTTGCTGCATCCATGGCTGCTCTTTTCTGGCGAAACAAAAGACTTGGCATCCTTCTGGTAACACTCCTCATGGTGGCGCTCAACGTACAAGCTATGGGCTTCTTACCGTTATACGTCAGCCGTCGTTACCACTTGGCCTTGGACAAGGTACGTTTACCGGTGCTTACCGTGAGACTTGCATGTTGCGACGACTGACCAAATTATCTGCAGTTAACCTTGGTTTATAGAATAGAGACTGTCTCTCATTTCATCTGCAGCGCTCTGTTGCTGCCTTTGGCCGCCCATGCCATGCTCTCGCTCAACTTCTCGGCAAGACAAATGGACACCACTTTTGTCCGTTGGGGCATTGTGGCTGCTGCCATAGGTCTCTTTGGGGTCGGACTAGCCCCAAAGATCGGATACTTCATTGCGGCGCTGGTTTTATACGCCCTCATAACTGCTTATAATGGCGGCATCCTGGGCCTCTTGTCGCAGCTGACGAGCGACGACCATGTGGCAGCGACGTTTGCGACATCTAGAGTCCTTGCGATGATAGGTATCTTATTGAGCGGGCCGGTCTTCGAGTCTCTGTTCCGAGTTAGTATGAATGGAGGAACAGCGTGGTTGGGACTTCCATATCTCGTGCTGGGATGCATTTTTGCTTTAACTGCTGTTGTCGTATTTGCGGCAACGTCTGGGTGGCGAGATCAAGAAGCCGAACGCCGCGGGCAGGATTCAGAAAGGTCATAGCTACTTTGGACATGTCATTTCAGAGGGCCCTCAAAATTTAAAAAATAATCTATTTAATTTTCTTGTTTCGCTGTATTACGTTGTATTTATTAATCCGTTGTGAGGCGTAGTAGGCCTGGCGCCGATGCCGCGCCGTCTGAGTCAACCCACTTCTCTGCTCTGCTGGCTAGCAAACACCCATCTCAACCAAACATTGACATCAACGATTATCCATCTTCCACCCACACCTTTGATCGGATGCTTCCAATTAACTCACCATGAAGCCCTCATCCTCGCGGGTGCCCATCATCCGCATCGCGAAGGGCACCTTCTATCGACAGCACCCAAACGCCCTGTCGGAGCACCCTAACCCGCCCCTCTTCAACGACCTGAGCTTTGAGCTGCCGTCCAGCGCAGCCGCGCAGCAGCACTGGTGCATCGTCGGCTCCTCTCTCTCTGGAAAGACGACGCTGCTGCAAGCTCTCCGCGGCCGCTTCATCTGCGACCCCCCGTTGGCGCGGTCATTCCCATACCTGTCCTCGGACGTTGTGCCGACGCGCCTCCGTAGCCCCGGCCGGGCCATCCAGTACGTGGGGTTCGACGCCGACCAGGCGTGCGGCGGCGGCCTCGCGGCTGCTGCTACTACCACGTCCGCATTCCTGTCAGCCCGCTACGAGTCACATCGTGAAATCACCGACTTCTCCCTGCGCGACTTTTTGCGAGGCAACACCGAGCTCAACCCTCTCGAGACGTCGCTCGACAACCAGGTCGAGCCGGCGCTGCTGGACCGCGTCGTCACGGATCTCAAGCTGGGCCACCTACTAGACCTCCCGGTGACCTTCCTCAGCAACGGACAGGGCCGACGGGCACGCATCGCGCGCGCCCTGCTGACGCGACCCGAGGTGCTGCTTCTGGACGAGCCCTTCATGGGCCTGGACCCGCCGACCGTGTCCGGGCTGAGCCCGCTGCTGCAATCGCTGGCCGAAAAGGCGAGCCCGCGACTAGTCTTGAGCGCGCGGCCGCAGGACCCCCTGCCGGAGTGGATCACGCACCTCATCTACCTCCGCAGCGACTGCCAGATCGGATCTATGGGGCCCAAGGACGTCGTGCTCGACGGGTTGCGCAAGTACGTCCAGGGCGTGCAGGCCGGCACGTTGGCCGAGGACAAGAAGATGCCGCTGCGGACACTGGCCGAGGTCGGCAAGGTCCTCTCCTCCACCGGCCCTTCCGCCACAGCTAGCAGTAAAGACGCCACAATACAAGAGTCAACGTCCACGGCAGAGCCGCTCGTGGAGATGGACGGCTGCAAGATCAGCTACAAAGACAAGGTCGTGCTCGGCAACTGGTCGCAGGAGATTGACGGCCGACAGAAACAAGGCCTCGTCTGGACCGTTCGCCGCGGCGAGCGCTGGGGCGTCTTCGGGCCCAACGGCTCCGGCAAGACAACAATTGTCTCGATGCTCAGCTCCGACCACCCGCAGACGTACTCGCAGCCCGTCAAGCTCTTCAGGCGGTCGCGCATCCCGGAACCCGGCTCCGGCCAGACGCCGCTCACCTTCTGGGACGTCCAGGCGCGCGTCGGCCACTCCAGCCCTGAGGTGCACCAGCACATGCCGCGCGGTCACTCCATCCGCACGGTCATCGAGAACGCGTGGGCCCTGACGTTTGGCACCAAGGCCAAGCTGGACGGGGCCTCGCGGCGCAAGGTCGACGCCGCGCTTCGGTGGTTCGCGGCCGAGCTGCGGCCCGTCAGCGCCGCGACGAGCGGGCAAGCGGACGAGGACGACCTCCAGTGGGCGGACGACTACATGTTTGGCGAGATGTCGTTTAGCGCGCAGCGCGTGGCGCTCTTCATCCGCTCCATGATCAAGGGCACCGACATCGTCGTCCTCGACGAGGCGTTTAGCGGCATGGACGATGCCGTGCGCGACAAGTGCTGCCTGTTCCTCACCGCGGGCGAGAGGAAGGCCCTCGTCGACGGCAAGGTCGTGGACAGCGAGCAGGCGAAGACGGGGACCGTGACCGTGAGCGGCTTGACGGAGTGGCAGGCGCTCATCTGCATCGCCCACATCAAGGAAGAGGTGCCCGACTGCGTACGCGAGTGGATATGCCTGCCAGAGGCTAATACGGGGCTCCCCGCACGGTTCGGTCGACTGGATGGGCCATTAAGGAACAACGAGAGCCGGTGGCAGTTGATCTGGGGGTTCGCTTCTGAATAGAGGTAAGAGCAGCTCTGCTACTATGTACCATGACTTGAATATAACCTAAGAAACGGGCAAAGTTACATATGCGTCATGCCAATTGCAGCGTTGTTATTCCACTCTCTTTCTTCGTCTTCTGAATGCTAAATTATACCATACTTTCTATAGCTCACCGGCATTATCATTTGAACTATATACACCGAAAAATACACACACATTCACATACCAACCGCCCGCCATGAGTCCGTCATATCCACCGCCTCAGACTGCGGCGGTAATGACAAAACTAGCGTCATCGTTAAACGACTTCTTGCTGTCAAAGCTGTACTTGCCGCCGGGGTACGAGATGTGCACGCGGGTGTCGTAGTGGCGCCAGTACCGCGCAGCTTGGCTCCAGGAGCGAATCGTCGCGCCCTGGCCGTTGACGCCCGCCTGGATGCAGAACGTGGCGTCCTCGGCGAACAGCTTGGACCCATCATTGGCATTGACCACGAGCCCGTTGCCGCTGTGTCGGACGAAGCTGCCGGGCCGCTCGTCGCTCTCAAACGAGTAGCAGTCTGCGCTTCCAAGCCCCTCGCGGACGACCCAGCGCGCGCGGCGCCGCTGCCCCTCGTCCGTCGCGAAGTCGATGCGGACGTCGTCGGAGCCCGGGTCGCGCGCGACGTACCGCGTGGTGCAGCACGGCGTGGTGGCGCGGAACGACACGCGCGCGCCGACCTGCACCGCCGGGCCCGAGTTGCGGCCCGCCGGCGTGTAGCGCTGGCGCGCGATGTCGGCCTGGACCTCGTCCTCGACGTCGGCGGGCGGGTAGCCGGCCGTCATGGCGCCCTCGTAAAAGGTGCCCTGCGAGGTGTGGCTGTTGTCGCCGCCGATGCCCAGCACGACCGCGCCCTCCTTGGACATGGGGTCGTACGCGCCGTCCTTGTTGGCCGGCGGCCGCGCGCCCTCGTAGATGGTGCGCAGGCTGCCGCTGCTGGCCGTGGCGTCGCCGCCGCGGATGGCCCAGTGGTGCGGCTTGCCGCGCAGCGTGGCGGTGACGAAGCGGTGGCGCATCTCGAGCCCCGGCGGCCGCTCGTTGACGTGCTGCGTGAGGAAGAGTCCGTTCTCCATCTCGGCCATGATCCAGGGGCCGGAGCCCGGGGGCCCGCCGGTGTTGCCGAAGAAGAGCGCCTCCATGTGGCCGTTGCCGGTGTCGGTCAGGCTGGTTTCGGCGTTGCCGTAGTCGAAGCAGCAACGGTCGTTGTAGTGGGTGCCGTCGACGACGGCGTAGATGCCCTCGGGATCGTCGCCGCGCGCGGTGCCGTTGCCGGCGGCGACGCGGTAGCCCGTACCCGGCGGCACGAACAGGCCGTACGCGCGCTGACCCTTGCCGAGGGTGACGGGGGCGCCCATCGCGCCGGCCTCCCAGTCGGCGTCGCCCGTGTCTTCGCCCTTCATGTAGTCGGGGCCGCCGACGGCGCGGACGGCGTCGTTGCCGTGACCGGACTGGTCGTGCACGGTGGCGACGGTGCACACGGCGCCGGCGCAGAAGCGATCCTGGGCATCGCCATCGGCGACGCCGCCCGGGGATCGCGGGTAGATGTCCTGCACACGGCCGTCAGTGCTGCGGCGCACCGAGTACAGCGGGCCGGCGTAGGCGTCGAGCAGCGCGCGGGTGGTGCTGTGGGCGGCGACGCAGGGCGTGCCGCCCCGGGCGTAGATGTCGCAAGGTCCGGCATTGGCGAGGGTGCTCGCGGCGGTGGCGAGGCCGAAGGCGTAGAGTGAGGATCTGTTGCGAGACGGCATGATGGCAGACGAAAGCTGTCGACTTGTACGGAGCGATTACTCGGCCAATGCCTTGCCAAATCGGCCAAGCAAGAGTGGCAGACGGCGGCTTCTTATACCAGACTGCATTATGCTATATTTGGATCCTTGCAGCGCAGGGTGACTTGATGTATTGTCTCCATCTCGAAAGCAAGCATCAGTAAGCACTGCATCTCGCTCGGGCGCCTGTCAAATGCAGCAGCGGTGACGGTAGGAGCTGGGCCGAGTCAGCCAGCCCACATAGGATCTCAGTAATTTGTATTTTGGAGACGAAACCACGTTGCGGATGTTCGGATACCAGGTACCTAAAGTCCTCGGCCTCCGTCAAGGTCCAAATGCAGAAGTCGCCGCAACTAACTAGCTAGGGCTTTCCACACAGCAAGGCTGCAGGATGGTTGATCATTACAAGTGCATTGTTCGAAATTGCCTCGCCGTTCAGCTAGCGGCGGATTAGGAAGCCTTCCGAGAAACAAGGCTGCGAGGAAACGACTGTCTCACGCGCACGGAGTCATTGATCGTCAGTCTTAAACGAGGCAGCCTGGAGGATGGTGAGGATTGCCCCCCATAACCCTCAGTCTGACATTTCCTGACACCGCTCTTCTAATGGACCAAAATACTTATAGAATGTCATGCCATCGCCTCTGGACCGATTCGACGACATCTTGCACATGCACTGCCGCCCTCGAGCCTTCAACTTCGTATCCCCTGGTTTGCCAGGCTGTCTGAAACTGTTGTATCTCCTCGTGCAGCGCGACATAGTCCAGCTTGCCGTCGTGGTTCTCCAGCGCGTCGACCAGCCTGTCCAGGAAGATGCGCCAGCGCTCGGCGTAGTACGTCGAGACCAGGCCGGACCAGGCCTTGGCCGCGTAGTCGTTGAGCAGCGTGTCGGGCGCCCAGATGGTTACCTGGCTGCGCGCGTCGTACGCGACCGCCTCCTCCTCGCCCGTGCTCCGTCCCCATGCGCGCGCGGCGTCCAGCCACCGGCGCAGCGTAAGGTGCTCCTGCGTCGCCAGCAGCGCGTCCAAGTCTCCGAGCAGCGCCAGCATCCTCTCGCCGCGCTGGGCGACTTCTGACGCCCGGCCGCCCCGGGTGAACGCGGCCACCGTGTCCGCGTACAGCTCGCCAAAGGCGTTGCTCAGCACCTGGCGCGTCACATCGACCATGTCGAGGCGGAAGCCGGGCTCGCGCCAGAGCAGCGGCTGCTCGGCGGCCGCCTCGAGGAGCATGCGCCAGGCGCGGCGCAGCGCCGCCGGGTCGTAGTGCAGCGCCGTCGGCTTGCCGGTCGTCGTGTTGTACAGGCCCGTCACGTTGGGCTCCAGCTGGTAGACGGACACGGGCACGCCGACCAGCGCCGACGACTGGTAGTCGTAGACGGTGGCGCGCAGGAGCTCCCACGCCTGGTACACCGCGGCCGGCAGTCCCCGCACACCCGAGTACCGCCTCGCCGTCCAGTCGCGGAAGTAGGACGCGGTGTCGAGGGGCGTCGCGGACCAGGCCTGGTCGAGGAAGAGGTCGTAGACAACTTCGTTCCCCTCGTACGCCTCCGTCGCCACGCCGAGTCCCACCATGGAGGACCCGACCTCCCTCAGCGCCTCCACGGGGCCGACGGTCGTGTTGGTGATCTTGCCGAACAGGTTTTGGTTGCCGCCAAAGTCGTGCACCTGGCACCAGACCCACGGCCGGCCCGCGTAGCCCCCCGTCCGCTGCCACTGCGGCGCCGTCTCCGCGAAGAGGTCCAGCACCACCAGCCCCTGCCGGTCCTCCGGTCCGCCCAGGTACGCCTCCACGCGCTCCCGCGTCCAAAAGTCGCCCGCGCTCAGGTAGAACAGCCACCCTTGCATGACCCAGACGGCCGCCGGGTTCGCCGCCGTCAGCGCCGCGTACGAGCCGCGCGAGACGGCCGCCAGGTACGCCGGCTCCCCGGACGCCGGGTTGATCTCGTTGAACTGGTCCATGGCGTAGAGGTTGGTGACGTTGCCGTGCGCGCGGAGCTGCGCGTCAATAAAAAGCGCCTGCAGCTCGGCGTAGGCGTCGTCGAGCGGGCTGAGGAAGAGCACGCCCGAGTTGGGGCTGTCGGCGGGGAGGCCGCCCCAGGCGGGCGCGCGGACGAGCTGCGCGCCGGGCCGTGCGCGCGCGAAGGCGTCGGGCACGAAGCCCGGGAACGCGGGCAGGATGGGCGTGATGCCGAGGCGCACCATGCGCGCGACGATGCGCGCCTGCAGCGCGGCTTGCTGCTCGATCCACGCCATGGACAGCGGCCGCCGCTGCTGCTCGGGACCCCAGGTGCCCTTGATGTTGCCGAGGCGGTTCCAGGGCTGGAAGGCCGGGCCGGTGAAGAAGGCCAGGATGTCGTCGTCGGCGAGCCCGAGCTGGCGAAAGCAGTCGAGGTAGATCTTCTCATAGCCCACCCAGGCCAGCTGAAAGTTGACGCCGTGGAGGGCGGCCCAGTCCAGGAGCTTCTCCCAGTCGCTCCACTGATACCAGACAAAGGAGTAGGCAAACGTGACTGCGTGAGAGATGTGTTAGCCTGTACATGAGTTGTACTGGCAGCTCCCAGTCCTTACCAGTGTTCAAGTTGTAGCGCCACGGAACCGAGCTGGAGCTGGCAATGGGCTCTGCCGGCAGCGGCAGATGGCTGGGGAGCTCGTGGTCCCGATCAAAGAACCAGAAATCATCAACATGCAGCACATCGTTTGCATAGTGTCGTAGCCTAACTCTGTGTCAGATTCGCTGCATACTGAACTCGGAAGTTGGTCACCCATACCCGCGAGCCAAGGCGCTGAGAGTGGTGCCCTGGATGTGAATCTTGCCCGCGGCCGTCGCTGCGATCGTGTAATTGTCGTTGGTCGGCGGATTCCAGCGAGACCAGTTACCGTGATTACCTGACAAGGTGAACTCGAAAGCGTCTCCCTTTCCGTCCAGGAAGCGATCTGCCAGGTCGCGAATGCCGTCTGCAGGGGCGGCATGAGCAAGCAGGCTGGCGCCGAGCAACAGAACCGCGAGACTCCTCATGGTAGGAGAGCTTCTGGCATGCATCGACTGCTAGGTATTGGAACGTCACAGAAGAGGCCTCAAACCTGGACTTGGGACGCCATCTATATACTATGGGTGTATGCGCTCGGGATATACTATAAGTGTACTAGTGCTGGCGTGTCGTGGCTGCAGATGCTACATGACGCTATTCAGACTGTTTACGAGGGTACGGTTACCGGATCGACCGGTTGTCAGCTCAGCTCATACGTTGTAAAGGTCGAACATTGTTACATTTGGACCAGCCTTGCCGTATTCGATGCGTCTTTCAGCCCTGATTGGATCGTGCGTCTTGGCTGTGCTGATGGTATTCTTGAAGAGCACGGTGATGTTATGAGGAGGCTTATAACCGCTACTAACGTTACGTTACTCTACTTAATACAGGACGGAGAATTCAATTTTTAAAATTATCAAAATGATGTGAATCGACCTGCAGGGCAACTTCGCGATAGCCGCGCAGATGGGTTAGGTTAGTCAGTATTGATCCATGGCTACATATTTGACTTGCCAAATCCTTGTTTCTTTTTATAACTATTTACCATGATAACCATAAAAATTCTCTAAATTTCCTTACCTTATTTCCATCTTAGATAACGTATCATCATCGCGCCTATGGCGGCCAGCACTGGCTGAATGACGCCACCCCCGCCAGATCTTGACTCTGCCAAGCCACAAACGACCTCGGCGCCAAAGCCGCTTTTGCACTTTACACTTTCCATCCCTCACCCTCGGTCAACAGCCACCGCACCAAATCATCCCTCCGCATCGAAACCCATCGAAACCACCTCATATTAGGGAAATCGGACAATATGTCCGCGCCGCGTCCAGTCGACCGCGATGACGAGGCGCAGACGACGCGGCGCTGCGTGCCCCTCACCTCGCTGTACCAGCCCGTCCAGGTCGGCCAGATCGGGTGAGTCCTCCTCCTCCTCCTCCGCTTCCGGGACGGCAACCCGGCTCTCCCCCGCCCCGGTCAAACTCATCCTACAAAGCGCTGACGCCGCCCGCATCGCAGCTCCGGTCACGCCGGCACCTCCACATTCTTCCGCTGGCCCATCCTCGGCGCGCTGCTCTTCGACAACGAGAGCAGCGACGCCCGCGACCACTGCGCCAACGAACGCAGTACGTCCTGGAGCCCCCCCCATCCTCAAATTTACTCGGTGCGCGCCTGTGTCGCTAACCTTTTTTCTCGGAAGCATTCCTCTCCTACCTCCGGCTGTCCGTCCTCATGGCCATCGTCTCCATGGCCATGACGCTTTCCTTCCACCTCAAGCTGCAGCCCACCGCCCTCGAGAGGCACATCGCCAAGCCCCTCGGCGCCATCTTCTGGCTGCTTGCCGTGCTCATCCTCGTCGTCGGCATCTCCAACTACATCCGTACGGGAAACAAACCTCTAATACCTTGATGGGACTTGCGCGTGTCGCGTCATCGTGATGCTGACCAGTTGTGACGCACAGGAACCGTCAACCTCTATAGCAAGCGCGCCGCCATTGTCCAGTCCGGATGGCGAACGCAAACCGTACGCCTGCTCTCCGCAAAAGTCTTGCCTCTGAAACCCAGTCAAACACTAACGCCGTAAACTCCAGGTCCTCGGTTTTGTCTCTGCTTGCATCTTTGGCACCTGCATAGTTCTTCTCGTCATCAACACAATGAGGGATTCAGGAAAGACGACTGAATGAAACCACTGTACAATATATGCGTTCATGTAATATAGTGAAAATAACCTCAAACCTATGACGCTTCGCCATTAAAGGCAAAAGTAAAAACAAAGATTCAAGGTGCTACTCCGGCCTTCGCTATTTTCAACCACTCTTCCCCTCCTTTACGGCGCAAAACAGATCCGCTGCCAACTTGTCCCGCTTCAAAACAGCCTCTGGGTCTTTGCACGTTCCAATTTGCCGCCGAAACTCGGCCGCTTGCTTGGTGGCTTCTCGAATAATATCCTTCATCGTGCTCGTCCCACCATTCCATGATAGAAGAGGGAGCAAGTTTAGGCTTGGGAGCGCACCGCCGTCAGGTAGCGTGTTGAGAATATCCACTTGCGAACCCGCATCGAAGCTGCTGCCCTTTTTTGCTTCGACTCGTGCGCCTGCTTCGCTCTTCTCACGCCCTTCCGGCACATCGGGGAGATCGGTATAGACCCCGACGATGGCATCTGCAGTTTCCTTGCTCGGATACACCGTAAAATAGCCGCGAAGACGACAAAGCTGCAGCATGTATTCTAGCCAGGCCGGCTTGGTCTCCACGACGTCTTTGGATTGTGCAAGACTCGGTACAGTAGTCCCTGCCTTTTGCGCCTGTAAACTGTGTGATACATAACCGTACAGTTCAGCCCACTTATCACCAAAGATAAGCATGGCGTCACTGCCTGGTGCCTGCCATATGAATGATGATGAGCCGCCGCTCGCGGCGGCTGGTGCAGAAAACGATGCAGTGTTGTGGATGTGAGTTTTGGGCACGGTGAATGAGATGCCAAACATGAGTCCAGAAGGATCATCTTCACTCCCAGCTGTGCTATGGCGCCTACGGAGCAGCACATATTTGACGTCTATTCTTTCAATTAGCCGAAGTTCCCTTGGCGGCGGTTTTCAAACATACAGTGAAAGAATTGCGGAGATACCTCCGTGTGAGGTGATAGGATGAGAGCGTGGCTCTTGAAAGCATCGCTGGGCCAAAACGATTCGAGTAAACGGACGACGCTTTGACTTGCGCTTGGCTTTTCCTGCTCGATACGATGCCGCAGCTTCAGCATACTAGGGCTAGAACCAGCCAAACTAGATCGAGGCCATTTAAAATCAGACAGAAATCGTTCGAGCGAGAGGTCGAGAGTCCAAGGTAGCTCAACTGTAAGCTGAGGGATGCTGTGGCCTGCCAAATCGGCCGCAGCAAGCGACCGCAACAAACGCTTAAGGTTCCCGGTTCCCGTAGGTGGCGCGTGGACCAAAATGTCAAAATGGACGTTATTCCACTCTGTACAACAAGTTAGCCACTGCTGCTTTCACCATCCAGCCTTGCCACTTACCAGCCAAGGCGGCAGCATCCAACTTGGACATCCACGACATGCGAGTTCCCGCTCTAGCAGGCAGCTCTATCAGAGTTGTTCGAGGTGCGTCTGACGTCTGCTCCTTTATGCCGTCTAAAAATGGACGATCCTCGGCGGAGGAGCCGTCTACAACAACTGCAAGCGGTCTCAAATATGTTGCGAGATAATCTGTCCCTGTTAGAGGATACGACTACGTATTCTTGGTGGTGGGCTTACATATTGCACGTGCAGTAGCAAAAGCCAGTCGAGGATTGCTCAGTTGACGACTCTGATCAGCGCGCGCATCTGGAGACATTGTTAGACAGTTTCACAGATCGCAAGTCGACCACTTACCAATAGTTTGAATCTTGCAAGACTCGCCGACACCATTGACCTTGAGCAAAGTCTCCAACTTGACATCAGCATCACCGAAGAGGGCAAAGAGCACGCGCTCCTTTTGTTGGGCAGCCGCTCTCTCACACGCCATCGGTAGGATGGTCGCTGCGCTCTGCAGGTTGGATGCCGCGAAGATGACGCTGGCGAACTTAAAGCCAAGGGGGGTCGAACTCAGTTGGCGAAGGCTTTCACTAAGCGCCTTAAACTTGAGTGTGCCTCTATAATGTCTTGCATCGTCGGGAGATTCGTGCGTTTCGACGGAGTGGTCGGTGGGTATGGGCTTGGAGTCGATGACTGGGGATTTGGGTGTCGACTTTGGTTTTGTGAGTTGCGTCGGCACGCCTGTGTCTATTGGGTCATTGTTCCGGTCATGCGGGTGCGGACGGCGGACCATGTCCTTATTGTGCGAGTAAATCATGCCGCGAAGCAAAAGGAAGAGGCCCAAGAGCACAATAGCGTAGATAGCGAAGCGAAGCGTCCGCCGCCGAGGAGTGCGAGCCTGCCAGCTGGGCCCATTGTGATGGGGAAGCTTCAAATCGTCATCCTTTTTAGGGAGTGTTTCATTCCGCGAGAACCAGCCACCGCGATGTGAAGTTGCCATGGCGCTCGTGGGAGGCGCAAACGAAGTCAATCAGAATGGTGGTTGGTCAAGATGTGTCACATTGCGCCGCGACAGATAAGACGACAAATCGTAGCGAGCTTGGGAGTTTGGGATTCGATTCGTGTTCCCTTATGTGAGAGGGGTCAGGCAATACATGCTGTAGTTCTGGGATTCTGTTGTTGGTAGATGAGGCTATGAAGAGGACGAGAGCTGACCGTTGTGACGAGTTGGTGGGCAGTTATTAAAGGATGCTTGGCGGGCCATGGCGTCTTGCTATCGGAAGTGGCCTCGTGGCCAAATTGGAGCTTGCCGTTGCCTGTTAGCGCTAGGTGCCTGGACGCCTCAACCTTGCCTAACAAATTATATATTAATATCATAGTAAAAGGAATTTCAATATACATCATACAACCTGAATATAGCACTTAAAAATTTATTTAATACAGCATGGCTTGCCAAATACTTGATCGGAGACTCGAGAAAACAACTGCCGTTAAGCTTACCTGTACCTAAAGCAGTGTAATTGCTCCCGCCTCCCCCGCTAAACGGCCAAACTGTTAGGCCCCCGCTCCGCTGAAGCCACTGAAGATACAAAGGCTTTGGTTGGTGGAGCCGCTGTAACTTGGCCTTCCCCGCCACCCTTGAGGTAAGCCCAAAAAAAAAAATTGCCTGCAAAAAAAGTTTTGGAGTTTGGCGGGGCAACAAACATCACCAGAGACCCGACGATAGTAATCTTGTCCTCTCAATTATAGTACTTGGTAGCTACGTCGCCTACTGCCGGCTCTTTTTCCAGGAAAGGGACCATTTTCAAGACTCTCAGCCATCGAGTCGACGCCCCTCACTCACCATGGCCAAGTCTAGACGCAACCGTGCCGGCGCGCGCAAAGATCCCCTCGCGAAGCCCGTCAAACCGCCTTCGGACCCAGAGCTTGCTGCCCTGCGCGAGGCCAAGATCCTCCCCGTCATCAAGGACCTCAAGAGCACCGATACCAAGAAGCGCACCGCCGCCGCTTCGGCCATCTCCAACATCATCCAGGACACCAAGTGCCGCAAGCTGCTACTCCGCGAGCAAGTCGTCCACACCGTCCTCAACGAGACCATCACCGACACAGCCCTCGAGAGCCGCGCCGCGGGGTGGGGGATCCTCCAGGTTCTCGCGCAAGAGGAGGAGGCCGACTTTTGCGTCCACCTCTTCCGGTCAGACGTGCTGACTGCCATTGAATATGCTGCCAAGAATGTGCGTGATGCTGTGCCTTTCTCGACACCCGCCCGCCTGCAATACTGACTCAAAGCTGCAGTTCACACAAACAATCACCACTGCCGAACCCAGCTTTTCTAAACTTCCCAAAGCCGAACAAACCACAATAATCAGCATTGTTGCCTCTCTCCTTTCACTCATCACAGCCCTTGCCGAGGCCGGCGACGACATACTCGAGGCCATCGCGTCCAACACCACTCTTACACAACTTCTTGTTGTGCTCATCACAAAACACGATGACATCTCGGGCGACTCCGACGGCGTATCCACACTCCGCGCCGACGCACTGGCCTGCTTAATGCTATTGTGCGAGGATAACGAGAAGCTGGCGCAAGCCATTAGCGTTGCAGGCAACAACACCTTTGAGACGCTCCTGTCTCTCAAGGACAGACTGGATGGCGAGGGCGTCTTGGCCTGCGCTGTCTTGCACAACCTCTTCGCCTCGCTGGAGACGTCACGCGATGCCTCAATACCCATTAAAGGCGACGAGTCCGTCTGGATACCCACTCTCACCAAAGTTCTCGCTTCCTATTCCCCCGACGCGCCGGCGCCGGCCGGTGAGAGCTGGTCCGACCCGGCCCAGTACCAGCAACTGGCCCTGGAGAGCCTCGCCTCTATCGGCACCAGCTTGACTGCTGCCATCGGCGGTCCTGCAGAAGCTACCAAGGCTGTCGGAAAGAATGGGGCGCCTGCTCCCAAGGCAGAAGACGCGGGCGACGACATGGACATGAACGAAGCTGACGATGATGCGCACTCTGCGAGTGGCGACGAGGGTATGGACGAAGAAGAGGATGACGACGAGATGACGCACGAAGAAATGCAGGCCGACATGGATATGGTCCTTGGCGGCGATGACGACGAAAGCATTGACGATCTTCCCGTTCTTCAAGCCCTGCTACAGCAAGCGCTGCCCGAGCTCATTCGTATTGCAGCCTCCCAACCAGCTAACGAAGTTGCCATGTCTATGCAAGGCCATGCCCTCTCCGCCCTCAACAACATCGCATGGTCCCTCTCCGTCGTCGACTTTGCCGAACCCCAGAATGCCGGCATGCTCGCCGCCTGGTCCCCCGCGGCCAAGTCCATCTGGGAACAGGTCATCTCCCCGATCCTCGCCTCCGACACGGCCGATCTCGGCCTCGCCACGCAGGTCACCGGCCTCTCCTGGGCCGTCGCCCGCGCCCTGCGCAGCAACACGCCCCTACAACCCGGCGAGCAGCGCAAGTTCATCACGCTCTACCAGGCCACGCGGAGCGGCGCCGGCGCCACGTCCGCAGAGCCGCAGGACCAGGAGGACGACCCGTTCCAGAGCCTCGGCGTCAAGTGCATCGGCGTCGTCGGCCAGCTCGCCATAGACCCCTGTCCCGCGGACACGAACCGCGAGCTCGGCACCTTCCTCGTCGCCGTCGTCGCCGAGTTGCCGCGCACGCCGCCCGCCGAGGCCGTCGAGGCGCTCAACCAGCTCTTCGACGTCTACGGCGACGAGGCCTACGCGTACGACGCCGACGTCTTCTGGGCCGGCGGCTTCGCGGCGCGCCTCGAGGAGGCGCTGCCCAGGGTGCGCGCCATGGCCAAGGCGGTGGACAAGCAGGCGCACCCGGAGCTGCGGCTGCGCGCCGACGAGGTCGTCATGAACTTGCCGCGCTTCATCGCGTACAAGGCCAAGAACAAGCCCAAGAACTAAAACTTGGGAAGAGAAGGAAGTCAGACTGGATAGTAAAAGCATATAGGGTTTATCTATTGGTAGTTTCGAATATGTAGCTCCAATTGGCAAACATTTATTCCTCCATTCCCACCCAATACGCGCATTTCTCTATTATAAATAGTCATAAAAAATGGCACATGTCCCAGCATATTCACGTCATTAATGGCGCCAGGTTGATACACATACAGGTTCTTCCCAATCAGCAACGCTCAAACACCCGATACAGCCCCTTGAGGCTCGCCACCTCCAGCACGCCGCCGTCCATGAGGGAGCGCGTCGCCACCAGCCTCGCCTTGAACGCCGGGAAGAAGAGGTGCTCCACGGCCCAGCGCACGTGCTGCCTCCTCTTGCGCAGCTCCGGGTGCATTTCTCCTTCTTCTTCTCCCTCTGGCGGGAGCTGCTCCGGGACGTAAAACGCGGCCAGCTCGCGCAGGAACGTCTCAAAGCAGGCGCGCTCGCCGCTCCAGTCGACGTGCGGCCCGAGACGCAGCAGGAAGCGCGGCAGCTTGCCCATCGACGGCGTGTACCCGCGCACCAGCAGCGGCAGCGACATGAGCTCGCCGGCTGGCGAGATCTCGAGCGAGAAGTACTCGTGCAGCATCTGGCGCTTCTCGACCAGCCGGTCCCTGACGCGCGCGACCACCGCGGCTGTATCGAACGCGCCGTCGCCGTCGTCTCCCAGCAGCGCCCGCTCTTCCGTGGCCGCCAGCGTCAGCAGCTCCTCGAGGTCCAGCGGCGGGCGGAGCCGGATGGCGCCGACGTTGCCAAAGTCGGTCAGGCCGAGCTGGTAGAGGTACTCGAAGCAGGCGTGGCCGTAGTCGACGAGGAACAACTTGACGCCGCCCTGCACGGCGGCCAGCCGCCGGCGCTCGTCCACGATGCCGACAAAGGTGTGCGTGGCGAACATGTCGGTCAGCTCGCGGTGGGCGGCTGCGCGTACCTCAGCGCGCAGCTGCTTAACGCTGCTGAGCGCGCAGGACACGTACGCGCGGTCGACGGTCTCGTAGTCGACGGGCTCGGGCACGGCCAGGGGCTCGTCCGCGCGGCGGCTGCTGCTGCCGCCGCCCGCCTCGCTAGACTCGGTGCGCGTGAACATACTAGTGATTTTACGCTCGAAGGTGTCGGTGCGGACGAGGTCGTTTGAATTGCGCCGCACGCGTTTGGCGCCGGCCAGCACCGTGTCGACTGGCCCCTCGCCTTCTTTCGCCGGGCGTTCGGAGGGCCGCGCGCCCGGAATCAGCGTCTGGGTTTTGAACGTGCGACTCGTGTCCACTGCCGTGAGGGCCTCTGTAATCTCATTGCAGATATCCTGGATGATTTCATCTTCATTGAGGAAATGCACCTCATTCTTGGTGGGATGCACATTAACATCGACTCTTGCTGGGTCAATGTCAAGGCTCAGGTACACAAACGGGTGTCCGCCCTTGGGTAAGAATGCCGAGTACACCTGCTCGACAGCCTTCTTTACATTTCTTGACTCCACGGCGCGGTGGTTAATGAATAGCACTAGGGTCGTCTTCTTGATGTGGTAGTTGGCGTTTGTCACCAGCGCGCTGGCCTTGAAGCCCCAGCGCTCGTCCGAGGCGAAGACTTCCACCAGCTCGTTGGCGACACCTCCGCCGTATATCTGGCGCACCCGATCCACCGCAGACGCGACGGCCGGTATCGAAAGAGTTGCCGATGACTCGCCAGCCTTTTTGCAAGTGAATCCGACGCCGGCGGAGTGGATGGCGTACCGACCGACCATGTCGATTATCTTGTTGAATTCTTCCGCATACGAACGAAAGGCCTTACGTCTCGTAGGGACGTTGAAGAACAAGTCCTCGACCGCGATCTGTGTCCCGGGGCGGCCGGCGACGCCCTTGGGCTCTGCTGGCTGCCCCGGCTTGCTAGGCACGAGCTTGCCATCCAGATAGTGCGCGCGCCAGGCCAGGGCCGAGTCCTTCGTTTTGGTGGTGACTGTCAGGTGCGCGATGTGGCTTATACTGGCAAGGGCCTCGCCGCGAAAGCCGTAGGTGGCGATGGCTGTGAGGTCTTCAAAGGCGACAAGCTTTGAGGTGGTGTGACGCTCACAAAGGATGGCAAGGTCGTCTTTTTGGATGCCAGATCCGTTGTCCGTAATTTGAAGAAGCTTCAGCCCGCCATCCTTCACAAGCACCTCCAAGGCAGTGCTGCCCGCGTCAATGGCGTTCTCCAGAAGCTCTTTGAGGGCATTGACAGGGGCAACAATAATTTCGCCCGCGGCAATCTTGTTCACCACATCGATGTCAAGAGCCTTTTTTTTTTTCACAATCAGTATTTTTCCCGTAATTTGGAGAACTGGAGAATATCCCTGGGCTTCCTTACCTGAATGCGACGTGGCGGGGCGGGCTCATCATTTTCTTCGTTTGCCTTGCGTTTGGTGCCAGCCACGGCATCGACATCCATCATATCAGCCATTTTTCTGTCCCGCAGACTCTTCTGGCCCTGTAATTATTTCATCAAAGTTGAATATATCATCGATTTCGAGCCATTTAGACAAGCGCGGGTTCGCGGGCTTTGTGACAGGCGTTGGTGTTTGAAGGCGATTCATCACGACCCGCACCAAACACGAATGCCTCACGACTTCACGTGATGGATGGTGTTAAGTACACACATAGGTACTTGGCCGGCAAGCCACTCTTACTTTTTTACTGGATTTCAGGGGGAAATATTTTAGGTCATTTACGCAAATCGTCGATATTGCATTTCATAAAATTCTGGATATCTATTTTGGTGTTATGGAAAAAAAGCTCTATCCTGTCCTTCAAGCTTCCCCAACTACAACGTACCCGCGTACCCTCGTGACCACATGATCGTACAATATTAAGAAAAGCGCATAATTTAATTATAACTCGATGCATTTTTTTCAGGTTCCAGTCCTATTAATCAGTCCTCCGATGCTAAGTCGCCGCTGCTTGCCATCTCTCTCCGACGTATCGCGTGGTCGCTCTGCCAATGACCGGATCGGCGGCAGGGTATAATGCGATTCGCTCGGGCGTGAGGATGGCTGCGGCGGGCCCAACTCGCTCCGGGGAGTCTGCAGAGGAGACGGCCTCCTGTAATCGCTACCGTGCGGCGAAGGCGAGTAGATGGACTGGTATCCGCTGCTGGGCGAGGTCCCCTGGGGAGTCGACTGCCTTGCCATGCCTACTTCTCTGCGCAGCGCCGACGGCCCATCGCTAAATTGGCGCCGAGTCGAATCAATCGGCGTGGGGGCGCCGTATGCCGGTGAAGCACGCGGCAGGCCGTGTCCGACGTTACGCGGATGTGGGACGCCGCCATGCTGGTACAGCGGGCGCGCTGCCTGGCCGGTGAGCACGGCTGCGATGAAGAAGATGGACCCCTCCTTCAGCAGGCCGAGGCGGACGGGATACGACCGGGGCTGCCCGTCATGCGCTCTAAACGTCGCCCACGTCTGGTGGTTGAGCTCCAGGCGGCCGACGACCTCCGAGGCGAAGCTGAGCGCGCGCGCCGCCTCGCTGCCCTTGTCGAAGATGGGCGGCAGGTACGTCGGCTCCCTCCGCTTCTGCTCGGCGTTAAGCACCGCACAAATCTCCATCATGGCCTCGGCCGTCTCGGGCGCCACCAGCTCCGTGATCCTGCGCCCGACGTACCCGCCGGCGCCGACGGCCTCCGCAAAGGACGCCGACACCTTGACGACCTCCATGTTGGTCCTCATGTAGACAACCGGCGCCTCGGCCGCCAGTCGCGGTTGCCTTTCGCCGCCGTGGTGAAAGCTGGCGTCGGCGGAGACGACTCGGGACAGAAATCGAGCCCCCGGCGCTTCGGGAGACGAGAAAGCGGAACCGGGAGCAGATCGGGCGGCGCCACCGGGGCCATCGTAGAGGGGATGGTGTTGTCCCATCGAGGCCGGCCTGATATTTGACAGCTTTCCGATGCCGTCATCTGGAGTATGGGAAAAGCGAGCGGCATCCATTCGAGAATCACGATCGTCCCTCAGACGAGGTCGTCCTCGCTTCTTGTGCCGAACGTCGACGCAAGTGTCTTCCTTGCCATGGGAGACGCACCTCGCGCAGGGACGCTGAGAGTCGCAGCGCAGATGCGCCTTCTTGCATGGAACGCAGGCAGAAGCGACGTGGCCCTTTGTTTTGCGTTGTGATCTGGGAGACAAGGGTCTGACACTGGGCTCAGGCATGGAGCCTCGAGGCAGTGGAGTGCCGTGTTGGTGAGTCATTGACGATACTGACGTGTCATATGCCCGTCTCGGCGCGCCATGTAGGCTGCCGATGGATTCGGGCGCGTTGTGAGTCAAGAGCGGCGGTAAGCGATGATCCGATACCCGACGAATATGGGATCCGCGAGTCGTCTCCTGCGGATACGTGTTGGATAATGGGAGCAAGCCCCGGGGCTGGCTGGAGATTCTGCCCGGCTGCTGTTCGACGTGCCATCGTGTCGTCTGGGAAGCGTCCGAGTGCATCCCGTGGCGAGAGCTGCCGCCGGAAGCAGAGTTCAGTTCGTGAGCAGTCCTGGCCGGCTCAAACGGCGGGGATCCGGACATGGGCGGAGACGGATAACCGCCGTGTCTGGTCGTCGGTTCTGCTCTTTGCTTTGGTGGATATAGAGAGAGCTGCCCTTGGTGTAATAACCTGCTCGGGAGTCCGTGGCGATTGCCTGGGGGGAAAGGCGCACTCTCCACGGGGGGTCTGCTGACAGAGAGCATCGAGGGGATTCTGTGTGGTTTTTGCTAGATTTGTAATTGTCCACGCAAGCCCTTTTTTAGAGCAACTCTCGTGGTGCAATTCGCTATGGCGATGAAGCTTCGAGATCTCGGAGAGCAGCTTTCGGTCAGAATTGTGGCTTTGTTAATGGATGGTGGCGGTCGCAATCGGGCCTTGCGGCGTCGTTGGAAATACCTCCCGTGATCGCTGAAAACTTCCCGTCCTGAATCTTGTGTATTTGTACACCAACATAAACACCCGAAGGGGAATTTGATTGAAACAGGCCACTGGGGGTAGTACTGGCAGTTTCAATGCCTCTGGTGCAACCTTGTACTGCGTGGTTTCGGTTGTTCAGGTTGCTTTGGCGAGCCGCAGCACAGTCGTCGAGATGAAGCAGGTGGTCGGTAGTTTTCCTCAATAGTAAACAGTGTAGCGAGGCTATTTTTATCTCGGAGCAGATTCAGCAGCACGCATAGACGTCTGGATTCTTGGCGTGTCGGTGTTGGGGGACACGGGAGTTGCAGGGAGGCAAACCAGCGGCGAATCGAGAATATACCATCGACACTTGCTGGGCGGAGCAATCGAGCTGTTTAGTGTGGTATCTCGAGATGACTCAAAAAATCACCGTCCGTCATTCCAAGTCTGCGAGTCGCGGCGTAGCATAACAGGACAAGTAGTATTCCCCGGCGGGCCTTTCTCGATAGAAGAAGAGAGATGAATAGAAGAGATGCGTCGAATTGACAAGAACGTGTCTCAATATAGTCTCGCAAACAAAGGGCCGAAACTGAGACTCTAGAAACGGCAGCGTGCCAGCCAATCGGGCCAATGTCTCTGCTGTCGAGCCTTTGTTGTTAGTTCGTCTTGTTTCTGGTCGCCCTTTCGGAAGGCGACAAGTCCGCTGTCGATGTTTGCCGCTGCTGATTTCCGCTCAAATGGACCTTGGGGTTGCCTTTTGGAGAATAAATTCAGAAAAATCGTGCTGCGTGAGAGAAACGACAAGCCAGCCCTGGGGAGGAAGAAACGCTTGTAAGACGGAGTTGGTCAATCTTGGTCGAGGGTTTTGGCCTAGTCAATATGAGACATTGCCGATGCCACAGACAAATCGGCTAAGATGCTCGGGACTCTGCTCCCTCCGACCGGCAGGGAGGGATCTGCGCTAGGGTATTAAGAGGTATTAGGAAAGGGCACTATTCAGGGGAGTATGGTATGGTGGACGGGTGCCAGAAAGGTTTCGAAAGTAGAAGGAAAGAGAAAGATGAGGGCGATTTCGAGGGGAGAAGGTTAGAAGCGGACGGGAGTAGAATCGACCGAGCCGGCAATCTAGAAAGGGAATGGACGAATGGGTGTCTTGGGGAAGGGTATTTGCAGGAGCAGAGTTAGACAAGGCATACACAGAGCAATATATAAAAAGTAAAATAAAATAAAAAGAGAATAAGCAGCTGTCGGCAAGTGCGGTCGAGAAGGTCGTCTAAAACGGTTGGTAGGTGGGTGGAGAGGGAATGCAGCGTATATAGTGGGCGCCGCGGCGATCTCAAGAACTCTTGGCTCCGGCTTTGGGATAGACGGATAGCTAGTAGAGAGACAGGCAGACAGGCAGACAGGCAGGCTGGTCAAGGAAGGCGTGGCGAAGAGTTCGTGGTCCACAGACAGCAATAGCCACCGGATTCTGAGGAGAAGGAGGAGCAGCAAAAAGAAGAGGAGGGGGAGTAGAAGGAGTAGAAGGAGTAGAAAGAGTAGGAGGAGGGGGAGAGGGGAGGAGTTGAGTGTGTAAATAGGTGACAGATGTGAAAGAAAAAGAGCATGCCACTGCCACGGTATGGTTGCGGGATGTGCCCTGTCATGCAGGCGAAGCTTAATGGAAGGGCAAGGGAAATGGGTTGAACAGACAAGACAGATAGAAGACAGAGAGAGACGACGGGCTCGGGCAGTTTCCAATATGTGCTGCACTCCATCGTATTATGGAGAAGGTATTGACCACGGCATCACCGCAGCACACCTATAACACCCTCCATCCATCCATCCATCCATCCATCCATCCATCCATCCATGGTGGCGTGTGTGCACGGGAGACGGGGGGGAGGGGATGGGGGGGCGGGAGCTTCTACGGATAACTAGAGACTAGAGAGCATGTATGGATGTACAGAGGGAGTATGGAGGTATGTAGGCATGTACAGTATGTATGATGGATGGAGTAGCGTACGGGGGAATAGACAGAGAGACGTACGTGTAGTAACTAGTTAGAGTACAGACATAGGGACGGACTGCGTCGTCTTGTCTGTCTGTGTTTCTTGGTTCTTGAATCTCGGTCCACCCCCAACCCGGGCGTCTCTCTATAAAACAGATGGGAACTTGGACCCTGTCCTGCCCTGGTACATGGAATGAAATAGCCCGGGCCGGGGCTTGGATTGCATTGGTGGACGACTGCCCAACTTGACAGCTACCTAGAGCGCTTATACTGCTAACTGACCTACCGGAGTTAAGTTGGTTAGTGTGTTAGTCTGTTTGTTAGCCACACAAGTCATTGACGACAATGCGGTCATGCCATGGCTCTTGTAGAGTGCAGCATGGTAAAGCAAAGGGACCGGGGAACCTAAAACACACATGGGTTTTTAAGTTGGTTAGTTGGTTAGTTGGTTAGTTGGCCTCCGCATACTAACTACTTGGTAGCGACTGTATGCCATGCCATGCCAGCAACTGCTAGTTATTAAATACTAGTTATTTGTAGTTGATATTCCCAGTCAATACTTAGCGTCTGGTCGTCGCCCTTTGCTCCCCGCTGGTATTTAATGTCTGAGTTTCCATACGGAGTATATGTTTGCTACTGTAGCTGTCAAAGTTAGTTGGCGGCTCGGAGAAACAACAATTGACAGCAACAATGCAATGCTCTCGGTAATGGCACGAAAGTATGTACTGGCCATTGATTCATGCTCAATGTACCGTGGCTGTTGTACGAATAACCCTCAAGGCTCGCGCACGGTATTATGCCACACCAACCGGTGAGTCCGGCGCGCCTCCTCCGCTACGGTTGACGAGTTTGAGAAGGAGGGTCAGTCTATCCAGAAACTGCCAGGCAACTAGTTACCCGTAGCTATCCAGTACTGCAGCGCACAGCCAAATCCAGCCAGCCACGTCTGATACGCACGGCGACGAGCAACACCACGTCCTCTTCATATCTCGCTTTGAAGCCAAGTAGGCACTCATGAGTCGTAAAAACTGGCGCGTCCCATATGTACTACACACAAGCAAGGCCATCAGGGGCCGGCGGGTTGTCGCCGACCGAGCCCCTCTCTCCGATATCGTCGACCCCATTTTCATCTATGATAAGACGTTTCCGAGTGAGCGAGGTGAGGTGAGGCCACCGAGAGTTACGGATACACGAGACATGAAAAGGAAAAAAGGCGGGGGGGAAAAAAAAAAAAAAAAAAAAGGACGACGCACAGGTACACCAAGGTGAAGGCGAACAGACCAGCTACAGGCACAAGCACAAGCCAAGGCCGCTCCTTGTCCGAGAAAGCCCCTGTTTCTTGTTATTAATAACTTTGTTATTAATACATTTGATAGTCATCTCACCGATGAGAGTGGTGACGCTTCGCCATGCTCATCGTGGCCCATGCCATGGGATGCCGTGGATAAATGGGCAATGGTAATACAAGTCGCAGGTTTTCCAAAACGGAGCTCCGCCACAGGTATAACTTGGCAAGATGGGATAACCTATGTACATAGTCTCTGGCTAGTTACAGCACAACGCTGGTAGTCAGCCAGTCAGTTATTCGTTAGTTGCGTAGTTTTTGGTTTTAGCCTCCTCCGTCTTTCCTGCCCTGGCTTGGCCTGGCCTGGCTGGCTTGAACCCTAGCAGCACATCCTGTTTGACCCCTTCTCGATTAATAACTTCCGAGATTGTCTCCAGCCCCTAGCGCGACGCCATCATGCCTCTTTTTGTGCCTCGGGGGTGGCCCAATGGATCCCCCCTCCGTGGTGGTGGTGGCTTGTATTCCTTCGCCATCGAACCAAGGACGGACGAGTCGGAGCATGTGGCAATTGTTCGGGGTAGCCCCCTTGTACGTAACAGCGAGCGAGAAAAAAAAACGCCTCCTTCAGGCGGAGAACCAGGAAAACCCCTTGGACACTAAAACATGATAAGCCTCCGTGGTTGCGTAGTTCAATCGTAGGCCGGGGAAGAGGCTGGGGTCAAGTCTTCGTTGATGCTATCTATATACATTGAGTCTCAGGTAGGGCTTGCTATTTATTGTTGGTGACGAGGACAAGGCAGCTTCTCGGTCTTGGCTTGTTTTCGTCCAGCCCGTCACCGAGTCAGGTGAGCCGGGACAAAAGAGTCAAAGAGACTGTAACCGAGGAGCTCGGCCTGGGTTGGGGTTGAAGGACCTGCAACCGGGTAGTCTCGTCCGACCAGTCTCTCCATAACTAGTTATCCGTAATATTTCGCCAGGCATTGGAAACTCGTGATCGTTTGGTGGTGAAGCCAGGACTCCGCCGGGCTGGGCTGGGCTGCGGGGGGCTATGAACCATGGTCGTCCATGGCTTTTTAACTAGTCCTCCTGGCCTTACGAGCCTCCAAACTAGAACCACCGCGGGCTGCCATGAGAAAACAAATCGAAGAAAAAAAAATTGAAGAAAAAAAAAAACGGCCTTCTCACTCTCGCTCTCGGCAGCCCCATAGCCCGATCTACGCACGGGGCCCTTTGCAACTCAGGATAAACTTGTGCTACAGACGATCTGCTGCAATGAAACACTTGACGATGGGGTAAACAACGGTCTAATAGCAGAGGCAGAGATGGAGCCGCCAGAGATGTAGTGTAGCATTTCACAGACTCCAGATTACTGCTAGATACAAGCGAAGCTGGGCAAGCGGCGGTAGGTGACAGACCCTCAGCAGTTGAGCAACAAAAATCAGTCCATAAATCTGCTGAGCTTTTGTAGATCCTCCATTTCTCCCCATTTCTCCCAATCTCTGAACCCCCGCCGTCCATCAAAGCGCAAGCTTTCTGGGGTGGGTTGACAGAGGGAAGGGGGGGGGGGGCCGTGACATGCCCACATGACGAACCAAACGAGATCAATCAGAAATGAAAATCCCAGAATTTTGGACGAGACGAGGAATGCGACTGGTAATAAAAAAAAAAAGTATCATAAAATATTATCAAACGGTATTTCTCTCGCCAATTTGGTGGGGTTTTCCTTGTCTAAAGTTCACTAGTGTCTGTCTCTGGTTCGAGGCCGCAACGGGCAGATCAATCCCCCATGACGATGAACCACACACACTCACACATCTTAGTTTTTTAGTTGGCGCGGTTTTCTACATGAGATGAGCGATGGAGTTTGGCGCTATTGGGCCAACTTATTAGTTAGGCGATCCCCTCCCTGGGGGCAGGCCGTGTGGACAGTGGTCAGTGGTGGCGGGCGGTCTGTAGGATTAGATTAGTTAGGATAGGATTCGCCATCGACCACATGGCATGCTCTGGGCGATAGACACTGTCTGTCCCACAGTTTTGCCTACAGTATTCCGTACCTATGCACAACAAGGTTGAACGGCTACCGGCTTTGAGTCTATCACTTCTCACTCCCGCTTCGTCCTGTCCGAGTGTCTGTTTTCAGTCAAAGTTGTTGACCACCGGGAGACAGGTCTCATTGCGCCCTCGAGACATGTCAGGACCTTCCTCATTACTAGTGCTTTACGGCAACACCGAGGGCGTGTATGCTGGCCCTGTTTCTCAGCCTACCGAGTAGATGATGACCTTCTTCATTGAGCGGCCGGCGGCGGCTAGCAGCATGGCCGAACGTTTACTAGCCTCAGCCACTGACCTAGTAACGTAGTGGCTCGTCTCAAAGAGCTATTTCTCCGGCACCAGGTTTCTAGTAGGACAATGCATTTCGCTTCACGATATGTGGTAAGTCGTGTTTCCGTGGCGCCCCCCTGGTGTTGTACTACAGTCACAGGACAGGACAGCGCTGCGACAGGAGCCATTCTCAGGTCGTTCGTGTCGTGTCGTCACTGGAAGTCACGTCTCTGCCTGGACCTCGTAATGTCCAACCCAAAATAGCCATGGTACAGACGTCGTTTGACCTGAGAGAGCCAAGCTTTGATCAAGCATACGTACATGCTGAGCGCCCACCTTCGCCCACCTTCGCCCACCTTGCTGCGCTAATAAAATGGCCCGTAGCACAATGACAGCTTGGCATGGGTGAGCGCCTTGCTCGCCCGGTGCTGACAACTTGCTAACTAGCTAGTTACCTGGGTAAATCAAATCTCAAACTACGGAGCAATAATAAGCAGATGATGCAGAGGGAGCTTCCTCGGTAGTAGGCCGAAATTCGCTTCTCCGGTGGTAGCTAGTTGGCTCAAGCAAGGCGGAACAATGAGATTGGAGGGCCTACTTGGCTGTAGATAGCCTGGGAAAGCGCCTGTCAATTACGTCTTCTCATCACACAAGAATTATCCGTAGAAATCAGACTTATTCACTCGATTTGCCCAACATCCCTAATAATGAGACGAGGGACTTTGTTGTCACAAGTTGTTCATGACCAACGCCTACCTCATGCGTGGCTGACACGCTTGAGCGAGAAACCCAGCTTACCAGTAGCAGCGACTAATAAGACTACCTCATTACGAATATCGAATATGCCCGTACGGGCCCTTGTGGATGAGGCCAAAGGGAAAAAAGGCTTGGCTCGGCTGTCGCTGCTTACACCTCGCCAAGCTGCCAATCATCAGACAGGGCTCACCTGGTACGTGCCCGGTTGCAGACTGACTCTGACTGGTTGCACAGTTTTCTTTTTTCCTTTTTCTTTTTCTTTTTTTACATTTTCCTCCATCCGACACTTGCGTGCCCCAGTTCAAACTAATTAATATCCCTCTTCATCAAAGTTAGCTTGATTCGGTGTTATTGACCTCCCTGGTCTGCTATTGCTATTCGCAGCCCCCACGCGTGCTGGCTTGGTGATATGCAACTGCGCTGCGAGGTAAGAAGAGCCACATTCACGACCCTTTGGCTTGGTTTGCCACGTTGAGAGTCATTCCGAATTCATCTCCGTCGTTCTAATAAATGAAGCCCGGTGCCAAGACTTCTCTCCTACTCTGTAATATCTGTGTCATGCCGTTCCCAATGTAAACCCGAGTTTTGGTACATGGTTCGGGTACTAATAGGCTATTCGTGTATTCGTGTATTCGTGTATTCATGCATTTCCTGCTCACCCAATTTACCGGTAGCTTGCTATCCGTGGCACTATCAGTTTGTTCATGCTCTCTGCTGCGACAAGAATACGGAGTACTGGGTAGAATGAACCAACGCTTAGCAGGCTGCTGTGACGACAGGGGTCGTCACTGACAAAGAAGATGCAAAAAGGCAGAAAGAGGCCATCGGCCCGCTTGCCGGGGAAGGGAGGTTGCATTGGTTTGATGCGCAGCTTATTTAGTTAGTGTCCTGTAAGTGCAAGTGCCCACGGGTTGTTGTTCATGTCGAGTCTCGACGCCAGCAGGATAGGGAGGGAGGCTGATCATGCTTGCTGTTGTTGCAACCAGATGACTAGCATATACGAATACTGGTAGGCTTCAATTTAGCCTTTTGTAATCCATGCGGCTGCCTCTTTCCGTTCCCTCTTGCTGGATTCGTTTGATGTAACTTGCAGGCCACGTAAAAAGTCCCGGTAACTGGTACATCCATATATCCATACACGGACGCGCCTTGGCTTCCTATTTCTTCTCCGCACGGGACGATGACGTTCCCAGGGCTTGCCCCGATGTAACATCGGCAATATTAGTTAGTCCCATCCAGCCCATCCATGGCCACTGTTTTTGATGTAGATGAAGATGTACACTATTCTCCTGCGATGGTGCCTACTAGTAATAACAAGCAAGACGAGCGCACTGTTTTGTTGTTTCTCTTTTCTTGATTCTCTTTATCGTCTTCTCAGCTCTTTTACTCACGGCTTGTTTCACAGCAGAGCATGACTGGCATTGTACGAAATCACTGCCATCAAAGCTACATCCCAGTCAGTCGTGGCAAGCAAGCGACGCATTGACGCCTGGCAGTCCTTCCGTAACCTAGTTTTTTCAAGACTACTTTTTCTCACTCGTCCGAGAGTTGCTCAAAACGGCGGCGCTAGCTTTGAACAGTAGCTCAACGTAGTTGCTGAAACAAGTCACAACTCCCCCGAGCTCGCTTCGACAGCCCGCCAGCAAAAGCAAGGAGTGGCAGAGAGCATACGAGTCGGGACTTGTTGCCAGCACAACAGCAACAAGCAACATCTTCTATGGAGTCTCGAATCTCTCCGAAGCAGTGAGTAATTCTTCCTGAGTCCTGACGTGTATCATGCTCTACAAGAGAGAGTCAGGTTGCATTGCGGGAGTCAGCCAATCGAGTCAGTATCCTGTCCTTCCTTTGCTTTTCTCGATAACCTTCTCCCTGCCTTTTCCGGAGGTCCATCAACTCCCCCCCCCATCGAAATAGAAGACAAGTCGCATCTATAACACCCCTATACGCACACACCCCTGAGGGCACCGTCCGGGTCCCTGCAACGACGCGCTCCGGCATGATTCTCGGTGGCGGGGACGACGGGCCACAGCAAAGAACAAGCACAACCTGTACCGCCAAGAAAAGCTAACCCGGAGGGCGGACAGTCGGTATTTCCCTTCCCGGCCTCTCCAGAGCAGGATCCCGACCGACTGGCTGGATTTCTGTGAGAAGGTCCCCCCTCCTTCGTTTCCACGGACCGTTTCATGCAGGGGCCTGCCCACAGGGAAAAAAAAAAAACAGCAGATTCAAAGTCAAGAAAAAAGAAAAAAGCCAATCTCAGAACTAATACTGATTGACATGGCATGCACGGGGAAATTGCCTACAAAAAGGCGGGCTTTTTTTTTTAATCCCTTTGCCAATCTACATTGTCCAGACGGATCCCTGCAACAACGTTGGTCGGTCTGGGGCAGGATCAGCCATCGTACGAGAATGAGCAGAACCCTTGTCGCCGGCCTTTTTTTTTTCTCGCCTGTTAATTCTTTAAAGTATTATTTGCTTCCTTGTTCTCCCTCCCAAGCTCAGACCGCGAGAGAGAACCCTGGCCGCATACATATCCCGGCTTCTCCGCTACCCAACCGTTATCATGCACAGGTCAAACGTACCAAGACACAGCGCAACTTTTTTTTTTCTTTTTTCATCTTTCCCAAGGCTCTGGTGCGCAGTCTATTCTATTCCCGGGAGGTAAAATTTCCGACGACGTCCGGCTTCTGATACATACGTCAGCGTCTCGGCTCTCCAATCCGACATGATGGGGGACAACCTCACGTCCCATGTACCAGTACAATCTACCGTCGCCTTGGGCATCAATATTCGAGTTTCACATATACCAGATTTCTGCGCCTCCTCTCTGACGTCTGTATTACTGGCCAGTACTACCTACCTAGCCAGTGTACAGAACGCTCGCTGGCTTTGACTGCCGATTGGTTGACAGCTGTTGAAGAAACCTGCCTCGCAGCATCACCTCTGTTTGGCAACTACCCAGCAAGCACGGATAATTAATCAGTTATACTACCCTTGCGCTTGTACAACAGTGACGCGAAATCGGGCATTTACCCGGACTGAGTTTCACCTCTTTTTTGTAATAATAATTGACATCATAATTTCCATCAGCATCACTTGCCATTCACTGCGCACATCTACCAGTTTTTCGCGATGCTACGCTGCAAAAAAAGAGCAGTTTCAGATTTCGTCACTACACCCACCATCTTGTGCCCGGAAACGAATCCGTCCTTTAGTCACGGATCTATAATCAGTAGATCACCATGGCCAGAAACCGTAACGTTGGCTGCGAGAAGCGCTACCAGGTCCCAGCGATGACCGTTGGGGGCTTTCGCTTTCCTTTTCTTCTCCGTTTGTCTGCCTCGCCTCTCTCATCCTTGAAGAGCCGTCTGTGTCTGATCGCACATGAACCCGCTCATCCTGGGGGACCCGGACCCAAGCTGCCTTACACAGCAGTGTGTATTGCCGACCAGCAAGGTGGCCATGAAAAAATGCCACGAAAAATGCCAAAATAAAAATACATGCCTTGGTGCACCGCCCATGCCCTTGTCTCGGCAGTCTTCGTTTCTTGTCCCTTCGCTTGGATGAACCCTTGCAAATGCCCGTTTCATGTGACTGGAGGGAACACCGGACCGCGTCTCGCGCACGTACATTGCCCAACTTCACACAGACATACATACATATGCATGCGGTCCGGTTCCCATAGGGAGGCATCCGGCGGCGGTGGTGGCAAAGTGTACGGGATATCTTTCAAGATGATTCGCCTCTTTTCGCGCGGTCCCCCCCCCTCGGGCGTCGCTGCGCTCTGTGTCGTGCATGTCGTGAACTACCACCATTGTACCGGCCGGAGGGCGCGATTGTTGTTTTGTTTCTGCGGCCAATGTCTCAGTGATGAGATAATGGGAGGCTTTTTCTCGTAGAGCACCATTATGTCTCGTTTGTCATCTCCGAACGCGAAGCCACGAGCAGTTCAAGCCCGGTAGACGGCGTACAAACAACGTTCCAAATAGGTGACGCAAGAAATAAAACATCAATTCACAATTGAGGTCTGCGCACACACGAACCTATTCAGGTCCTAAGACCTGCGCCTCTTCCGGGTCGTGAGCCCCGGGCCTCCGTCGTCGACGCTACTCTCCTTCTCTCTCGTCCAACCCCTTCCTTAACTAGCCAGTTCCCAGATCCAAGGCCGTGAACATCACTACGACTACAGATTACTGGCTACCGCAGCCGGACAGGGGTTTACGAGACCGAGGTTGTCCCACCAAGGCACGACGTTGGAAACTCAGCCGATCGGGCTGAGCGTTCATGCTTGCTTGCCCTTCCCACCCGCAGCGCCACACTACCTCGCCGAAACGAAATATTGTGCGACGTGGAATAGTTCAGCTCCGATGGGACGTTTCTTTTTTATTTTGCTCTCTTTGCTCATATTTGAATTTCTGCATCGAAAACACACCACCCCCCGTACCAACTAACACATTCCTCCCTCACGTTCCGTGACAGGTGGCTGTCATGCAACCCTTTCTCCCGCGGACCAACCACCTGCGTGTCCCGCGAAGTCTCGTATCTGTGTCACAGGGGGCCACGCGAGCGTATTACCCTATTTGCCGAGAATACCAGAGAGAGAGAGAGAGAGAGAGACAGGAGAGGGTAACGAGGCGGTGCAATGTCATAATTTGCATGGGGGAGTATGCGGGTAAGTGAGTGAGTGAGTGTGTGTGTGTGTGTGTGCGTGTATGGGCTGTATGGGCTGCGTGCATGCAAACCCATCGTCATGTCCGCCAATAGTGGGTTGATGCAGCTGTAAAGTATAATCAAATGTTTTGTCCCTCCGAGACGAGGCGCGGCAACACAAAGGAGCAGGCACTGGTTATATCATACCTCCCGGTTCATAGTACCATGTACATGATTCGCATCCATTCCCATCTCCACCGCAGTATCATCAACATGGTCGTCCTTTCTCCGGTATCAGCCGTGAGTAGCAAGCTTGAGTGCTGTCAAAGCATCGTCATGCCTGATGCACTCACTCCAAGACTCACACTGCTCTCAGCTGTAGTTGTCGAGAAATGGCCCATACGACAACGCCTCCCAAGTCCACGTCATGTCATCCATTCAACTTACTTGCACGGCGAGGCTTTGCTGCGCATGTACGACTCATATCCTTGCCCACCCCTTACACCTGCAGCCGTTGAGCGCCCCATTATCCGCGAGTCACCCATATCTAATTACCCCAGCCTCTCTTGTTTTCCCTCTCGACTAGTTGGCTGGCCAGAAAAAAAAGGCTGTTTTCGGCAAGATCCGTCCGCCTCGACTTGTCGTCGTTTCATTCTGACATGGTGACCCCTAGAAAGCCTTATACATGGTCCTTTTATTAACAGGGAAACCCAACGGCGGGGAGGGGAGGGGAGGGGGGACAGCCAAATAATAATTGCCTTGCTCACATGGATCATGCATGGGACAGAGCGGATGGCGGAAACCCTTGCACCCATATTCCCGGAAGCTTCCGAGCAATACCGTGCCTCTTGAGAGAGGACCACAACGCGCTTTACCCTGCATGAACCAGTCGGCATTTTTCAGACGTGCAAAGCCATGAATTTGCCTGATGTACTGCAATGCCGACGAACAAGATGAATGCTAATTTGTTAGTACCTGACAAGATAAGGGAAACCCCGCTCAATAAAGGGACCAACCATGCACCCATGTATGGATAATATCCAAGTTAAATTCAATAAGAGAATAAAGTAGAAACCCATGTACAGAAGTCCAGGCAAATAAAAATCATCCGATCGCTATGACAAATCTTCACCGTCACGGGATAAAGCAAATAGAATAAACAAGACGAATGCATCCATCATACAAGCACATCAGCACCGTAACCCTGAAGCCCAGATGCTGACTCAGGTAAACAGCCGTGCAGCCTCACAGACGGCTTTCGATACCAGCAAAGTGGTTATCTCCGGCCCAGTGCGAGTATGGCCAGACGACCCGAATTGCCTCCCAGACGTGGCTAGAGAGATGACGCGTTAGTTGTTATACTCGATTTCATAACAAGTGGGCGCTGAGCTAGTGGGAGGGAGGAGCCCTGCATGTGCGCGCGAGTTGACTTACTTGACGTGGATGATTTCCAGGCCATCTTTGACTTCCTGTGGAAGATCCTTCGCTTCCTTCTTGTTCTGCGCAGGGAGAATGACCGTCTTAACGCCGGCACGTAGTGCACCAATGAGCTTCTCCTTGATACCACCCACAGCCGTCACGCGACCGCGAAGCGAAATCTCGCCCGTCATGGCCATTGTAGGAGGTACCGGCTTGCCGGAGAACAAAGAAATGAGCGCGATAGCCTGTCCAATGCCGCTGCTAGGCCCGTCTTTCGGAATGGCGCCCGCGGGACAATGGACGTGAATGCTGCGGTTCTTCATGATATCAGCAGAGGGCTCGTGAGTCAGGCCAAGCTCAAAGGCATGAGCCTTGACCCAGGTGAGGGCCACCTCAACGCTCTCCTTCAGAACAGTGCCCAGCTTGCCAGTCAGTTGAACAGTTCCTCTGCCCGGCATGTCGGCAATCTCAATGAAGAGAATGCTACCGTTGCCGCCAGTGCTGTATGCAACCAAGCCAGTGACAATACCAGGCCTGCTGGTTTTCTCTGCAATCTCTTCTTCGTACTTCTCAATGCCCAGAATATCTTCCAAATCTTCGACCGATAGCTCACGCTTATAGTGTTCAAGTCGACCAGCGTCTTTAGCCTCCGCATACTGCACAGCCTTTGACCGACAAACTGAACCAAGTTCGCGCTCAAGGTTGCGAACTCCCGCTTCACGGGTATATGATTCAATAACCTTGGACACAACATCCTCATTAAATATTACCTGATCCTGCGAGAGGCCGTTGGCCCGTATCTGCTTCGGAACAAGATGTTGCATCGCAATGTGTCGTTTCTCCAAGGTTGTGTAGCCTGGCAGATAAATCATTTCCATGCGGTCAAGTAGAGGCGCAGGAATAGTATCCAAATTGTTCGCAGTCGCAATAAAGAGGATCTTGGAAAGATCAATGGGCATTCCGACGTAATGATCCTGGAAGGTATTGTTCTGCTCAGGATCGAGAACCTCGAGCATGGCAGCTGAGGGATCACCATGGACACTAGCCATGCCAATCTTGTCGATTTCATCGAGAAGAAACACGGGATTGGCAACTCCAACTTTGCGCAGGCCTTGGACAATGAGGCCGGGCATAGCGGCGACATAGGTACGTCTGTGGCCACGAATCTCAGCCTCGTCGCGGACGCCGCCGAGAGAAATGCGGTGGAACTTGCGGCCAAGGGCAGTCGCAACTGATTTAGCCAGGCTGGTTTTTCCGACGCCGGGGGGTCCAATAAGCAGCATGATAGGAGACTTGTCCGTCATCTTCTGTGCCTTGATGGCCTGGAGTTGGGCAGCCTCAGCATCAGAGTGCTGGTGATCTTGCTCGGAGTTCAAGTCGTTTTGGTGAACCAGGGCTTGTTCTGAGCGGATCTTCTGTTCGACTTCGTCGTTGATGGATTGCTTGAGGCGAAGAACCGCAAGATATTCGATGAGTCGCTTCTTAACTTTTTCAAGCCCATAGTGATCATCGTCGAGCTGTTTTCGCGCACGCGTTAATGTGTCGGGGCCGAGTCTGTCATCCGTGACAGCGGCCCAGGGAATCTCCGACAGGGTCTCGAGCCAGTTGCGCGTGACCTGATACTCTTGATTCATGGGCATCATCTTCTGCAAGCGGCGGAGCTCTCTGTCCACTGCCTTAGCAACTTCTGCTGGAAGTTGGGCACTTTGGAGCTTCTTCTTGAGTTCATCAATCTCGCTGGCTTCTTGGTCCTCGTTGTCATTACCGCCCGGCATATTACCACCTGGGGGTGGTATGAATGACATGCCCGGCAGTTGCTGGGGAGAGTTGGGCCTGCGAACGGGATTTTCGCCGAGACGGTCAAGGATTTGGACGGGTACAGACGTAAATGTCGTGATCTTGAAGTTATTCTTGATGCCTCCAACCTGGCGTTCGAGGAGCTCAATGACCTTTGTAATTCTGACTTTGACATCGAGCGCGGCCAAGACCCCAAGTTTCTCCTCATGGCTGGCCTCGACGAGGTTGGCCATGAAATCAGCCAACAAGCCGGCCTCTTTAATCTCTCTTCGCATAATGAGTAGCTCGAGGCGTTTAGTGACGGTGGGGGATAGACTGGGACCAGCCTTGGTGCGTGGCAGCATCGAAGAAATTCGTAAGATTGTGATGAGTTCGCGGGATTGCGCCTTGAGCAAGGCAAAAAGGTCTTGAAGTTGCTTGTCGGCAATATCGGCTGCGAGAGCGTATGGATTAGTATGGTCTCAAGCTGCGAGGGTCATGTGCATGTGCTGAACACCTACTATCGTCGTTGAAGTATGTCACTTGGCCTTCAAAGTATGGTCGTTCCCGAGTAATGGCATCAATTCGAATGCGTGACGTTCCTTCGACGCGTAAGGCGAATTCCCCGGCTCCTCGGCCATCGATGCCGATAATCTTGGCAGCGACACCAAAGTGGTAGAGGTCGCCTTTCTTGGCCGAGCCAGGGTTGACGTCTTCGATGGCAGAGGGATCGACTTCCTCGCCATTGCTGATGAGGAGCTGGCCGTTGGGACCGACAAACGGCGAGTTGACGGGGACGCACGCGATGGGGACGCTGTCGATGCGACCGTCGGGGCCTTTAGAGGCTGCGCGTTCGTAGACATGTGCGAGAAGCGCAGCAACATCGGGACGGCTGGAGGTGACGGAGATTCTCTGGACCAAACCTGGCAACAGGATGGTGTCCCGAGGAAGTGGTATCAACGGTAGGCTCATCTTTTGCGCCTTACCCATGGCGGCGGTTGCAAAACGTTTGGTCAAGTGGCGAGTAGGCAGCGTCAATGGCAAGCCTGCGAGCGGAAGTAGGATGGAGCGCCGTCGGACACCGTAGAGGAGGGAAATAGTGAGCGCAGTTATACAGAAAATACAATAATGTAAGGCGAGGGTTGATATGGTTGTCGTCAGAGAGATTCGAGAAGTTGATGTCAGACGCAACGAAGGCGGAACCTGGGCTGCGGTCAGATGTCGGCTCTGATGAGTCGAGAGAGGTGTCAGTCAAGGCAAGGTGGGAGACAGCCGAAGGGGCCGATTCGGACTGGGAGGTACCAGAGTTATTAACCCAAAGTGGGCTGGTAGGCAAGTACCTCTTCGGCGAGCTGCGAGGCTTTGCTAGCGGGTTTGGGCGATTGTTAGTGCTCTGGAGGCAGCCTCCGGGGGTGGAGAATAGCACATCTACCGAGGCTACAACGTCAGGGCCGACGGAGGCAACAACGGCTACATACATACCTAGCTATATCGGTATTTCACTGATGGCATTCCAGCTTGGTGTTTCCATCGAGTCGGTTTAATATTTTGAAAAAATAGAAATAAAAAGAAATAAAAATACAATGTTCTCCCAAAAATCCGGAGTGTGTTCTGACGCCGGCCCACCGAAGCCTTCCAGCGCTAGCTGCATAGCCGAGTCACGTGCCGCACTTGCAATCGACATGTGCTTCACCTAGCTATCGTCCGTCAAACTACCAACCTGCCTACATAAACTATTCCAAGTCCGAAAACATTCCGGGATATTGATCAAAGCCCGTAGCGCATCGCAATGTTGACGTATTGTCCCCCACCCCCAGTATGCGCCTCGTACACACTCCCCGAGAAGCGGGGTACGCACAGCATCTGGCATCGTGCCGTCCACCGGAAATCGAACCTCAATTACTACCTGTCCTACCCTGGTACTTCGTGACAAGCCAGTGTTGGTGTATGCCGGCCTCCTTTTTATTATTCCGTGGGATACTGTATATGCATGGAATTTGGCATGGTCGCCGATTTCCCGTCAAAGTAAATGCTCAATCGATTGTGCCACAGCTCCCTATGCCATCTAACCGTGAAAGCTTTCAAATCGCCAAAGCCAAATTTAGCGGGGTAACATGCAGCTAACTACCTATCCAACACCGAATGCCGGCCGGAGTTTTCTTGCTCATAGTCCATCAAAAATTGAGCATTATGCTGTGACCTTGCACACGCCATACTGTGACTGGTTGTTTCCCAGTTGTGCATCTATATGCAGGGCGGTTGATCCTGACTAGTTAGCTACATAGCTGTTCGTGTTGGCGTACAGTGGTGGATGAGAGCTCCTCTTTCGAACATAGCTACTTCATGCTACTATGTGCTCGCTGCAGGATACTAGTAGAGTAATACTTATAAAGCAAGGGAAGCAAGAATCTCAAAGACCAGGGCAAATAAATGTCTAAGCATGTACTCACCGAGTACCCTCATTACTATGTAGTTACTGTATTTGCCCACCAGACCACAGCTTTACACAAGAAGGTATTCCGGACCCACATAGATTCTGCCGACAACGACCGCCCAAAAGTTTTTGAAAGCGCAATAGTTTTGCAGCTTTTGCCTGCTGGCGACCTAGTTTATTTTTCTGCTCGTCGAGAACCAGGCAAACTCATGTCATAAACCGCGCCGCAAGCGATTGCGGCCCCAATCACTCGCCTAGCATGAATATATCACAACCCGTCTCCTCCGAAGTTGAGTCGGTTGAGTTCACTTTCCTTTCGCCCACCGAAATCGAAGCCATCTCCGTCAAGCGCATCGAGAATGACAGTACATTCGATTCCATGCTCAATCCTGTCCCGGGCGGTCTTTATGATCCTGCTCTGGGCTCATGGGGCGACTCGCCGTAGGAGAAGATCTTGGAGGCAGTCTGTGTTCCCGCCTAGCTAACCATGATTTTTCCAACAGATGCACAACTTGCAACCTGAATCATACATACTGCCCCGGCCACCCCGGTCATATCAGACTACCCGTTCCTGTCTACCACCCTATCTTCCTAGACCAGGCCTACCATCTCCTCCGAGCTACATGCCTATACTGCAAGGGCTTTCGACTGCCTGCCAAAGAATTGCACAAGTACATGTGCAAACTCCAACTCCTACAACATGGCCTTGTACAAGAAGCTCATATTATTGATGCAATTGGCGAAAGCGGTCTTGCCGATGCCGATGATCTTGAGGCCTCCGTATCTGACGGCAGTGAAGCCGAAGACGACACCGGCTCCATTGACAATGTCACCCGCAAAAGACAAAAATACGTCGACCAATGCCTGCGCGGCAACAAGAAAACAATGCGTGATATTAAGAAAGGCAAGCATGAAGGGGCCGGGCAGATGCGTCGCGAGGTCATCAAGGAATTTCTCGCCGAGGTCACGAAGAGGCGTGAATGCGCCAGTTGCAATGGCATCTCTCCAACTTACCGCAAGGACGCATTTGTGAAGATTTTCGAAAAAGGGCTTTCCGGCAAGGAACAGACCAAAATGGTGCTGCGTGGCCTCAAATTCGCCGATGCTATGTCTCAAGTACAAGAGAAGACTGTGGCCAAAGAGGATCAGCAAAATGGAGTTACTCAGGACTCTAGCGAAGATGAATCTGAATCAGACGAAGATGTATCGATGCCAGATGTCGACGAAGAAGAGCCCTCGGCCACAAAATCCAGTCGCCCTGAAACCCGGCAAAGATACATTAGCCCCCTAGAAGTCCGCGCTCGTCTGGTCGAGCTCTTCAACAAGGAGCAGGACATCATTTCGTTCCTCTATAACGCCAAGCCAGCCACCAGGAAAACCCCGAAAACGACGCCAGATATGTTCTTCATCACAATGCTACTTGTCCCACCGAATCGATTCCGCCCCGAGGCTCGCATGGGTGACTCGGAAATATCAGAAGCGTCGCAAAACAGCCTGTACAAAAACATTTTGCGCTGCAATAGCAAAATTGCTCAATTTCACAACAACGTGCAAAAGGGCAACTCTCACATTACAGCGGTGCATCTTGCGTGGGTCGAGCTGCAAGAATCAGTCAATGCGCTTATTGATAAGAACAAAAATCCCATCCAGGGGGCAGCTGCCAAGCGCAACGAGGACGGCATCAAACAGAAGCTTGAGAAGAAGGAGGGCTTGTTCCGAAAGAATATGATGGGAAAGCGAGTTAATTTTGCTGCGCGAAGTGTAATCTCGCCGGATCCCAACATTGATACGAACGAGATTGGCGTTCCTCCTGTGTTCGCTCAAAAGTTGACTTATCCTGAACCCGTTACGAGTCACAACTTCAGAGATATGCAACAAGCTGTCATCAACGGCGCTAATAAATGGCCAGGCGCCATTGCGATCGAGGATGAGAACGGCCAAATTGTCAATCTTCGCAACAAGTCGGTAGATGATCGCATCTCTTTGGCAAACCAACTCCTTGCCCCCACGCATGCAAATGCCCCCAAGATCAAGAACAAAAAGGTTCATCGCCACATGACGAACGGTGATGTCGTTTTAATGAACCGTCAACCAACATTGCATAAGCCGTCCATCATGGGACATCGTGTTCGAGTTTTGCCTGGTGAAAAGACTATTCGCATGCACTACGCCAACTGTAACACCTACAACGCCGATTTCGACGGTGATGAGATGAACATGCATTTCCCACAGAACGAGCTTGCGCGCGCAGAGGCTCTTCAGATTGCTGACACCGATCACCAATACCTCTCCGGAACCCAAGGAAAGCCCCTTCGAGGCCTCATTCAGGACCATCTTTCAGTCTCGATTGCCTTGTGCAACCGTGATACCTTCTTTAGCAAAGGAGACTACCATTCTCTAATCTATAGTGCCCTACGACCAGAGAGTGGACACATTCTTTCAGAGCGTCTTCAGCTTGTACCGCCGGCTATCATCAAGCCTGCTCCCAGATGGACCGGGAAGCAAATTATTACCACGATATTGAAGAACCTCAAGCCTGCTAATTGCAGCGGTCTGACAATGCATGGAAGTACTCAACTGAAAGCGGAACAATGGGGACCCAATTCCGAAGAAGGTGTTGTGCGTGTGCAAGATGGCGAATTGATTACTGGAATCCTTGACAAGTCGCAAATTGGACAAAGTTCCGGCGGTATTGTTCACGCCGCGCATGAGGTTTACGGCTCGGCTATCGCCAGCAAGTTGTTGAGCTGCTTGGGTCGACTGCTGACGAGATTGCTGAACATGCGCGCTTTCTCTTGTGGTATGGATGACCTGCGACTCACAGAGGCCGGCGAGAAGGCTCGCTTGCAAGCCCTGGAGCAGGCTAGCGAAATGGGTCTCGAGATCGCATCGGAATACGTCTCGTTACCTGGTAACAAGGATCCCACCAACAAACTTTTGCTTGAACGTCTCGAGGAAGTCTTGCGCGAAGACAAGAATCAAGAAAGCCTCGATTTGTTGATGAATCAGGGAACAAAGGACATCACTGACAGTGTCCAAAAGGCTTGCCTGCCTAAATTAGAAAAGCCATTCCCGAAGAACCAAATGCAAGCCATGACTACCTCCGGTGCCAAGGGCTCCCGAGTCAACGCCTCCCTTATCTCTTGCAACTTGGGCCAGCAAGTTTTAGAAGGCAGACGTGTTCCGTTGATGGTTAGTGGAAAGACTCTACCTTGTTTCAAACCATTCGAGACAAACATCGGGTCCGCTGGCTATATCCGCAGCCGATTCCTTACTGGTATTCGTCCTCATGAGTACTATTTCCATCACATGGCTGGTCGCGAAGGTCTTATCGATACAGCCGTCAAAACGTCGCGCTCCGGCTACTTACAAAGATGTGTCATCAAGGGTCTGGAGGGTCTCATGGTTTCCTACGATGCCTCAGTGCGCGACGCGGATGGCTCCGTGATACAGTTCCTCTATGGCGAGGATGGGCTCGACGTCACGAAGCAGAAGTATTTGAAAGATTTTGACTTCATTCTCGAGAATGTTGCTTCGGAACTTGTGCAGCTGAAGTATGACACTAAGGTTGTTGAGACGCTCACTTCCAAACGAGACGTTTTCATGAAGTATATGAAGAGCGCTGTCAAACGCGCCAAGTCGGACAGTACAGCTGCTAAGGATCCCTTGATCGGTTCCTATAACCCCACTACCAACACCTTTGCAATGTCCGAGCTTTTCTACGAAGCTATGTCGGCATACGTCAAAGAAAACAAGAGCGGTCTTATCCGAGAAAAGAGCAGCGAGAAGCAGACGCGGAGCGCCGTCGCCCTCTCTCGCAAAAACGCCGAAACACTCTTTGCTCTCAAGTACCAACGCTCTCTTGTCGAACCAGGCGAGGCGGTTGGTATCGTTGCTGGCCAGTCTGTCGGCGAACCTTCGACTCAAATGACACTGAATACCTTCCACTTGGCTGGCCACGCAGCCAAGAACGTGACACAGGGTATTCCTCGACTTCGAGAAATTCTCATGACCGCCTCTGCTGTTATTTCTACGCCTTCAATGACCCTTTATCCCCGTTCAGACATCTCGCCCGACCAGGCGGAGGTTTTCACAAAGAAGATTAGCCACACACCACTTGGTTACATCATGGACAGCCTCATGGTCGAAGAGCGAGTAGGACGTGGCAAAATCCACCATCAAGCCAAGGTCTACAAGATTGCCATGAAGTTCTTCCCGTCTGCTGAATACTGCGAAACATATGCCATTACGGTTGCGGACGTTATGAATGCGGTTGAGCGGAAACTCTTGCGCCAGATCATAATCTTGATGAAGAAGGAGATCAAAAAACGCGGAGGCCCAAGCGCCGCAGCCACACCAGAAATCGGTGTTCGATCTGGCGTCGTGGAGGTGGCATCAGCATCTGCAAATACGCAGAGTCGGGGTGATGACGATGATGATGATGATGACGGCGGCGACGGCGATGCTACCAGCGCCAAGCAACGAGCGAACCGCGGAGAGGAGGTGTCGTACGGCGACAATGATGATGAGGAGAACGCAATCCAGAAGGCCATGGGGAAGGACGCCGCGGACGAGAGCGAGGATGAGGAGATGAATGGCGTATCAAACGGTGTGTCTGCAGGCGATGACGACGAGGATGAGGATGAGAGCGAAGAAGATGATGTTCAGCCTACAACCTCTGCCCGAGCCGAGCGCATCAAAAATGCTTTTCAAGAGATATCTGACTTCGAATGCGACGAAAAGAGCGGAGCGTGGTGCAAAATCACAATCGAGCTTGACTCGGACTCCCCCAAGTTTTTGATGCTGAATTTGGTCAAGACTGCTATTGCCAAGACTATGATTCGGGAGATTAGAGGCATCGGCTCCTGCACATTCATCGAAGGCGAAATTCAGGCATCAGGAGTCAATCTACGCGCGATGCAGACGTTCTCCGAATATATCGACCCCGACAGGATCCGAACGAACGATGTCGCAGCAGTTCTAGATATGTACGGCGTCGAGGCGTGTAGAGCAAGTATTGTACGAGAACTGGACGGTGTCTTTGGTGGTCACGGTATTTCTGTGGACAACCGCCACTTGAACCTCATTGCGGACTACATGACGAGAAACGGAGCATTTACCGCTTTCAGCCGTATGGGTCTAAAGGGTAATGTTAGTCCCTTTACGAAGATGAGTTTCGAGACGACATTGGCGTTCCTCAAGGACGCCGTGTTGGATGGTGACTGGGATGATTTGACGACGCCTAGTGGCCGGTTGGTGTTGGGCCGTCTGGGCAAGTTGGGAACTGGCAGTTTTGATGTTTTGACGAGAATGCCTACGCATCACGTCGAGTCTTGAGCATATAGCTTTGTTTTTATGTAGATATAAAAATATGTGTTTGTATTTGGATTGCATACAGTCAGTATTCACGAGCTAGGAAAATCTGTGACGAATTTCGCAGTGGCAAAGTGGCCGTGTTCACGGTTGATCTTTGACCCCACTCAGCCGCGGGGCAACCAGCAACGACGCGTGCATTTTTGGTGGGAGAAACCATTAAACTTGGCCACCCAAAAGCGCGCCACAACGCGTCTCCCTCTGACAAGGTCGTCCTCATACAACCCATTCACAGCCCATAATGTGTACGATATTCCCAAAATCTGTCCCAAAGCAAGACTTTGTGCAGTATTAACAGCATTATTATTTTAGCAACATACGCGGGATTCTCAAAAACGGGATACGGAGCACAGGGAGCCGATGATTCGGGCGGCTTCATGGCCGATGGCTCCCAGCAAGGTAGCCAGAGCGGCGGCAAGGTGCGTATCACGGGATATTGTACCTGTCGATGTTTTTTTATAACGAGACGGTGATGTGAGCGGCCAGGAAAAGCGAGAATCATGCTGACCGCCAGCTTCCCAGGCCTACCAAGACGAATCGCTGCGACCGGTAACCGTGAAGCAAATCATCGAAGCCGAGGAGGGATACTCAGGGGGCGACTTCAAGATTGACGGCGCCTCGGCGCCACAGGTCACGTTCGTCGGGCAGATCCGCAGCGTCAACGCGCAGGCGACCAACATCACGCTCAAGATCGACGACGGCACCGGCCAGGTCGAGGTCAAGAAGTGGATCGACGGCGACAAGCCCGAGGACGCCAACGCCTACGAGCTGGACTCGCACGTTCGCGTCTGGGGCCGCCTCAAGTCCTTCTCCAACAAGCGTCACGTCGGGGCGCACGTCATCCGCCCCGTCGCCGACTTCAACGAGGTCAACTACCACATGCTCGAGGCGACGTACGTGCACCTCTTCTTCACCCGCGGGCCCCTCGGCGGCGCCGGCGGCGGGCAGCAGAACGGCGGCGCTGGTGGTGCCAACGGCGACTCCATGTTCGTCGACGGCGGTGCGGGCTACGACGGCGGCGCCAGCCAGAACGCGAGCAAGCTGACGCGGTGCACGCCGGGCGCCAAGAAGATGTTCAACTTTTTGAGCTCGGCGCCGGGCAGCAACGAGGGCGTGGACATCAACATCGTCACCAGCTCGACGGGCATGTCAACGCGCGACGTGCTTACGGCGGCGGACGAGCTGCTCGGCCAGGGCCTGATTTACACGACGCTCAACGACGAGACGTGGGCGATTCTGGAATACTAGACCGTCCGGTTGGGTGTGTTCGATGCTGGAGAAGGGGGAAGGGCTGGTGGACAAGAATACTTGTACAGAATACGTGGTGTTTCGGATATAGGTTGAATTTTGTCGCATTGGAATGACGCAACGATGTTTTTCTTGATTTTGGACCAGTACTTTGACAATTGGCGTATACTACTAACCGAGTGAAAGATTGAACTGCTGCGTGCCTTGCTATGTATGTACCTGCGTCTGGGCGATGCGGCTCCCGTCTACGTCCACCTTAGGGGCAGGCTTCGCAGGGCACCACCATTCGACCGCGGCTCTGCCATTGGCATCTAATAGAACCCTCGATATTACCCCAGTGTATCACTTCTGCACTCTACAAGCTAGAAGCTACCTATGTTTGGTGCAACTGTTTGAATGTTGGCGAAGCGGGGCGTAGCCAAAGCTGGGTAGTTACGAATTATTAGTGGCACATACACCAAATGAGGCCGAGCCGCCTCCACATCTAGCGAGGCCTGGCCAGCTCGTACAGTGACGTTGGCGCCAGCCTCCCGCTGCGACCTTTTGCCTTTCGCCGCCTCAACATACAATCTGAGCTACTCTCCCTCCTTCGCCCCGCCGACCGCTTATCCCCTCACAGGGTGCATTAAATCTCAGCTTCTCCGAGAAGCTACACCGAAGCTCCTTGTCACCCGCTTCGACGCCTCTCTGCCCCCGCGCCAGCCGCCCTCCGCCGCCCTCCCCGAGCCCCCGTGGGCCCGCCTTGCCACCCAAGCCCTCGCTCACCCAAGGCCTTTACCACCATGGCGCCCAAGATCGAGGCCCAGGAGATTGAGACCTACTGGAACATCTTTTGCGACCGCACAGGTGGCGGCAAGTACCTCACCGGCGAGCAGGCAGCGCCCGTCCTCAAGAACTCGGGACTTCGAGATGACCAACTGGAACGCATTTGGGACCTGGCCGACGTGGACAACGATGGCAACCTAGACTTTGAGGAGTTTTGCGTGGCGATGCGCCTCATCTTTGACGTGCTGAATGGCGTAAGTCCTCAACTGACCCTATCTCAAAAGCCCCCATACGAGGAACCCCATACGCTAACGTGATCTCAACTGCCATCTAGGAGTACCAAGACGTCCCCAAGACTTTGCCTGACTGGCTGGTCCCCGAGTCCAAGGCTCATCTTGTCCAGGCGACACGTGCCATTAGTGGCAACCAACCCCATTTCGAACAAGTTGAGGATGATGACGACGAGTCCGCTGGCCTCAAGGACGGCTTTGACTGGTATATGAAGCCTGAAGACAAGGCCAAGTATGAGCAAATCTACCAGGAGTCGCGTGATATGCGCGGTGAAGTGGACTGTAAGCATTCTTCTCTTACATGCTTTCTTCATGTTTTGTTTTATTCAGATCATTCTAACTAACATCTACCAGTCCATGCCCTCGGAGACTTGTATGAGTCGCTTGACGTACCCGACACCGACATTCGATCCGCGTGGAACCTCGTCAACCCTTCGGCTAAAGAGACTATCAATAAGGATGCCTGCCTTGCCTTCCTGCACATTCTCAACAACCGCCACGACGGATTCCGCATCCCGCGCACGATCCCGGCGTCGCTGCGCTCCAGCTTCGAGCGCAACCAGATCGACTACCAGGTCGACAACCAACGAAACACGGGCGCCAACTCGCGATGGGCGACCAAGGCTGACGACTCGACGAGCACGGGCCGCAAGACCAAGTTTGGCGAGCAGTACCTGACGCGTCTGGGCCGCAGCGGCTTCAAGACGGCCGGCACGGACTTTTCAACGGAGAAGACAGAGGACTGGGAGGAAGTGCGACTCAAGCGCAAGCTCGCGGATCTCGAGGAGAAGATGCGCAAGGTGGAGGAGATTGCCGAGCGCAAAAAGGGCGGCGCGCGCGACTCCAAGCCCGCGCTCGTCAAGAAGGAGCTCGATCAACTCCTCGACTACAAGCGCCGGGAGCTACGCGAACTCGAGGAGGGTACAGGCAAGAGTGCCGAGGGCTCCGGGCTCAAGAGCATCTCGGAAGACCTGCAAACGGTTCGCGAGCAGGTCGATGGTCTGGAGACGCATCTAAGATCAAGGGAGCAGGCGCTGGATCAGATACGGCAGGAGATTGAGGCCGAAAAGGGTCGATAGAACAGAGGGGGTTTGCAGTAGGGTGGCGGTAGGGGGGTTAGAGGGTATATACGCTGTCGGACAAGCCTGGAGAGCGGCGCGTGCCCTTTATAATAACACATTCATCATACATTTAATATTGGTCGTTCTATCATTCATTTCTTACACAAAGGATTCAGGCGCTGATGGTCACCACATGGAACCATCAACGAACTTAGGGGTTCTTTCAACGGCAAGCGTACGCGACTTGGCAATCCACACGGCGAAAGACGGTATCGGCAGGCAGCGGTAGCGTCCAACTCCGCTGGAGCGGCCCGTAGAGTAGAGAACTATATCCATGATTCCCCCTCGGCGTTGCAACTCCTTGTTAGAGAAGGCATTCGCAATGTTGTCGGCCACGCAGCTTGCCTAGCATATTCGTTAGCGGGGGTCTTGAATACCCACGGGCACGCGGAACAAGACATTCGGAGGGTTCTGAAAAAATACCTGGGCCTCCGTCATGAGGAATCCGGAGCGTTTTTCGCCGACGACGTCGCCGACAGCCCAGACGTTGTCCTCGCCTGACACGCGCATGAACTCGTCAGCGCGGACGTACCCCCTGCCGTCCAGCAGCGCGCCGGGGAGGCACTCCGTGTTGGGCGTCACGCCCACCGTCGGGAGGTACAAGTCCGTTACGAGCGTCGTACCGTCGGAAAGCGTGACCTCTGTCCGGCCGCTGCCCGCAATCTCGCGCGTGTCGACCGCGCGCACGCCCAAGCGCACGTCGACGCCCATGCCCTTGAGCGCGCGCTCCAGAGCCGGCGCGGCCACCGGGTCGCCGCCGACGAGCGCCTCGCCGCCGGCCAGCAGCACCACGCGCTTGTCCGGGTACGCCCCGCGCAGCTCTCCGCAGACCTCGACGCCGGTGGCGCCGCCGCCGGCGACGACGACGTCCGCGGCGACGCGCACGCGCGCGCTCACCTCGCGCAGGCTGGCCACCAGCGCATCGTGCGAGCCCCCGGCCTTCCACGGCATGCCGGGGGTGGCGGCGCGCGAGCCCGTGGCGACGACGAGGTGGTCGTAGGGCACGGCGAGGGGCGCCGCGTCGGTGGCGGCGAGGTCGACGTGCACGAGGCGCGCGGCGAGGTCGACGGAGCGCGCGGTGCCGAGGACGAACTCGGCGGCGGACGGGTGCGCGGGCCGGTTGTACTGCGCGAGGCCGGGGCCGATGGGCTGCAGCACCTCTTCGTCCTCAAGGGCGTCGGGGATGATGGCCCGCACGGAGGCGATGTTCCAGTAAAAGTGGCTGTTCTGGAGGCATATGATTAGCTCGTTTTGAGTTTTGCAACGCACGGGATTTTCGGTGCAAGGTAAAACTGCCTGCTACTGACCTGGGATATGATGATGACCTTGAGGTCCTCGTGGCGAGGTAGGGTATGCTTCAGCAGTCGGTGGGCGACGCCGAGGCCGCCGATGGAGCCGCCAACGATCACTACCGTCTTACCAGTCATGATGATGAAGGTCTTGCTCTCTCATACACGGGCGCGCTGGAAGAAGAAAAGAAGAAGAAAAGGTGCGGGTTTGACGGATTCGATGACGCGACGGGAACGCAGCAATATGTAGCATTGTTTCAGTCGGCGGCGGAGGGCGGAACGAGCCGAGCGCGGTCTCCGAATCGGCCTGATTACCGCCGTTTACGCGGGAAAGTTGCTCCTCTCAGCTGGCCATTCGGCATAATGATAAAAAAAAAGGGACGGAGAATCAATCCGACAACCTTGGGAGGTTGAGCTGCAAGGAGCAGCGCCTGGATGTGGCTGCTAAATTGTGGCGCAGGCCAGGCAGCGATAACTGGTCTTCCACGGCGTGTTACAGATGGCTCAACGCTGAAACTGCGGATGCCACTTTGCACTTGTTTCGACATTATTTTTAGCGTCGAATCAGAGCCGTGCAGGTTGGGTGGTGAGGTCATGTGAAAATGGTGTGTTATACTGCAGGTGACGCACTCGCATGACATCAGATGGGAAAAAGGCCCCGTCAGATGCGTGGCCACAACTCAGGAAAGACGAGTTAAATGGGCAAAGAAATTATGTTAGCCAAATTACTAATAATTGCGTATATACCTGTACCATGCGAGCAATTAAAATTCCCTAATGTAATCCAATGTATTAGCTATGCTCTGTAATAGTCATGTTATGTACTTCCTAGCAACACATGATACAAACCTCGTCCTTTCTATTTTCTCTTATTACACACTCAACAGATATGTCATCGGTACCTTGGGGTTTCTCATCTAAAAAAAACCCCGCCTTTATCCTATTCTCACTATTCGGGGGCCGTAGGTGAAGCGGTTCCGCTAGAGGCTTTCCAGGAACAGCTGGTAATCGTCATAGTCGCTGATTTGCGAGGCATACGCGCCATCTCGTCGCAGTCCTTGTTTAATTTTCTAATTAAATGCGGCGACGAGCGCTTTAGCGAAACCTGCCAATATAGCATGTCAAACAATATTTATGTATATCCATAGGGTCTACAATTTGGGGCAGTTGCCGGACTGCACCATAGCCCCGCAAGCTTTTGCCCAGCCACAGCTCCCCCTCCTTCGCCTTTCTCTGACCTCGTGAGCCCCTCCAAGAGCTAATCCAACTTGTCCTCTCTCAAACAACATTTTCTCCCCCAAAACTCCCCGTCAAACACAAATCAATTTTCGCCATGTCTGCCGCTTTCAACAAGGCCGCCGAGGACTCCAAGCAGCTGACGGCCAAGCCCAGCAACGATGAGCTCCTCGAGCTCTACGGTTCGTCACACCCGGCACCCAAGTCTACCCCGCCTCCCCCCTATCTCCTTGCCTGCGCAGAAGCTGACAATTTGGAATCTCGTAGGCCTCTACAAGGTCGGCAACGGCGAGGACATCTCCAGCACCCCTGCCCCCGGCATGTTCGACATGAAGGCAAGTTTACATTATCATTGACCTCTCTCCCCCCCCCGGCGGCGTGCGACTTCGAGCTCTCACTCTCTACGAACGACGCGATGACTGGGTGCGGCCGCCGACGTGTTTTATCCTGTCTAATTACTCTCTCCCGATTTGCTCGTACATTTTCCGAGAATATTTCTTTTCTAATCGTTATTTGCGGGGAAACAACAGGGCAAGGCCAAGAAGAACGCCTGGCAAAAGGTCATCGACGAGGGCATCTCGGCCGAGCAGGCCCAGGAGCGCTACGTCGCCCTCGTCGAGCAGCTCAAGGCCAAGTACGGCTTCGACGAGAACAAGGTCCCCGAGGCCGTCGGTAACTAAAAGGCGGCCCCGCCCCGACGAGACTGACAACCCCCCCCCCGGCGGGCGAGGACGAACAACCAAACAGTAAATAGCGTGGAAGTGAAGGAAGTGCGATCAGTTGGTAGCACGGGTGTACAGCTTTAGACATGTGTCCCTGTATCTTCATTCTGGGCCCATCTCAATAGAATGTTTCTTTCTCTTCTTCAAGCTGTTTGCCTATTGGTGTGAAAGCATTTGGTCGCTGCGAGCTAAGCTGGTTGATCGAGGCCGTCAGGAAACTCGGCTCACCACAGGTGGTCCAGATACCGGTTGACATGTTTGATTCGATAACCCGTTGCCGGCGGCGAGCAGGCACGGTTTCGTCTTGTGCAGAGTCGGCGTAGGGTGGACGGACGGCTATTCATCACCGCTTCCACACGCCGTCGTCAACCAACATCAGCGAAATACCTCGCTAGGTCTTTTCGGCTAGGCCAATGATTTTCTCATGTTTTGTCGTGGATTGTCTGTTGTTTTTAGCGTGCCTACATCCTGAGTAGCTGGTGTGGCTTGTAGATGCTCTTGCGTCGTGAATTCCCCGCGCACTTGTTGATATATGACAAGTCGTCATCTACAAAGGCATCCGAGGCTCAGGAACTTGCCGAAAAAAAAGGTCTGTTCTCGTCATCGTCTGAGACGCGAGACAGACTACCAAGGTTTCCACAGCAGCGAATGGTCAAAAATCAAGTTTGCCTACAAGACCTTCACACTGCAGGAAGAGTGTTCTAGGCCATGGCAATGAACGTGAGATGTCTTGCTGAACAGATGGATTGTACTAGCCTGGCCCAACAGCGGGATCACTTCCGCAGAGCCTCGAAAAGAAACATGCCGAGAAACGTGTAAAACTATTGTCCTCGAATTCGGCGGGTTAAGACCAGGCGGCCGTAGTCTGGTCGCGACATTCCGCGATGAGATTCAGGCGAACGTAAGAAAAATCGACTTAACGGAAGCTGGCATTAACACGCGGGGAAACGCATGACTTGGCGTGTGTCTATGAGGGGGGCGTGTGTCGATTTTTTAAGCTTTTTCTTGAGCTGCCGCCCTCGTATCGGGTGGAGAGATCGCGCAGCATTCCAGTCGTCTGGTGGTAGCGATCGGTTTGTTTTGCTCCAAATCTACCCATTTTGGATAACTGGAATGTTAAATGCGGTCTGGAAAAGGAAGTACGTTTACATTGAAGAGACGAAAAGAATAACAACAGCGGTCGTTTTGGTGATGTCGAGGCCTGTTGGTCGGCGCTGGGTGGCGCTGGGTGTGCCCGTTCGCTGTGGCTGAATGGCTTTTTTATGGGTGTAATGGAAAAAGAGGAGACGGGAAAGAATATGTCGGTCATTTATTTCTCGGTTTCGACAAGGCTGCTGGCAGTTTGTGTGGTCCTGATGAGCTGGGATATGGGGAGATGAATTGGAGAAGAGAGTGGCTGAGCAGAGGCCACATGCACGATTCAAGCATGGATCTTGGGCCTGGATCGGATCGAGCAAACTGGAGATTTCATCACAGGGATATGAAGATAGACTGGGTCAACAGAGCTGAATGGATTCGCCGACGCTGGGAAGCTATCTCTCCTTCGAAACGGTGCAGATTATGAGAGCGCCCTGCACTCTTGTCACGACTACCCCGAGGAAAGCAAGGGTAGGACAACCAAATGAAAGCAACGTATTTGTCTTTGGAGGCTAAATATACGGATGTCGAGCGTCCACATTCACACTCGACGCCTCCACCTTTCCTAAATCTGCCTTTACATCCTCCAAAAATGCACAATCCTTCCATATTCGTCTAGAATAGAAAAAAGATGAACTAAAAGGGGATACACCAAACCGTGCAACTCCGGTAAAAGAGTCGCTAAATAGAAGGGGAATCATCGCACCTAAACAAAAACGAAAAACCAAAGTCCATAAATGGAAGAAGCGAAGAAAAAAAGAACAACACCCAGCACCTGGTCAACTCTTGAAAGTCAGATGGCCACGCCTTGCAGTGATTCAGCTGCGCTGTGTTTGTCATGAAACTCGTAAACCTGTGGTTGCGCTGAGCACGAGATCGTGCCGAAAACCACCAGGGGAATCAACGCCTCCACATGTCGCGGAGCTCTTTATTCCCCTTGTTCGGAGGGGGGACCGACGTTCCATTTACAGGAGAGCAATGGCACCGGCAGCGACCAGGAGTAGGGCGCTGAAGCTGGTGGCCGCGGCAGCGTTGGTACCGGGAGGGACAACGGCAGGGCTGGTGTGAGCGCCGGTGGGGATGACGGGGAGGGTGACGGTGCTGTTGTGGCCGGGGTAGACGGGGTGGCCGGTGCCCGAGGCGGAGGGGCAGATGGTGGTGGTCAGGTCAAGGGTCTTGGTGACGACAGCCGGGGTGGTCGTTACGGCGGTCGTGGTGTTCTTGGCGGGAGTGGGAGTGGGAGTGGGAGTCGGCGTGGGCTTGGGAGTAGGGGTAGCCGACTCAAGACCGCCAGAGACGCTGTAAGCGGCGGCGCAAGCAGCCAGGTCCATGCTGTTAGGGCAGCACCAGGTCTGGGCCTTGTGGTCGTGGGTGCAGTAGTAGCCCTCATCGCAAGAGTCTGTTCGTACAAGTTAGCCATAGCCGCCGAGGTGGGATAATCGACGTGGCACGCGATCGATGTCCGATCTGTGTACCCGTTCGCGGTGTCTTCACGTACTACCGGAGCCGTCCTGGCAGCAGCTCTGCTTGGCGCCGGGGTTGAAGCAGTGTGAGACGCCGTCGTTGGAGGGGCAGTCGGCGAAGCCAGCACCGCAGGCCTCGGCGCAGGTGTTGCCGGCACCGCACTTGGTGGTCTCCGGGTTGTAGCCGCTGGTATCGCGACGCATGAGGCTCAGGCCGGGCATGACAGCGAGGCGGTACGGCTGAGCCTCAGCGGCGGCGACAGCGGCCATGGTGGCGACGGTGGCGATGGTGGTGAAATGCATCTTGACGATAATATGTTTCGGTTTCGTTGTTTTGACGTAAGAAGGCGCGAAAGAGCGTAGGGAAGCGGCTGAGCTAACACGGGCCGTGTATAAGTGGTTGTTGTGAAGGAGTGGAACGAGTATTGAAGAATACTCTGGTCTGAACGGACGCGAAAGGAAGGCTGGGTAGCCGCGCAAAGGCGTTATGCGGAACGAAAGGGAGGCTGTCGGTGATGTGGTGTGAGAAGAAGGAGAGACGAGGCAAACGGGCGGGTGAGATGCGTATATGGGCGTTTTTGGGGTGCCTCAGATTTGGGCGGAGAAGGGGGGGGGGTGGTACCTGGACCGGGCGCGGGTGTGAGCAGGCAATTTCCCCTTGTGTTCGTAGTGGATGGCTAGTGGCTGAAAGGCGCTGTCAGGGCCATCCCGGCGACCATCCATTTCTGGAGGGGCGGCCAGGGCCAGTGAAAATGTGCTGGGCCCCACACCACTCTGCTGCTAAAACGGGTAGAAGGACGGGCGTCTGGCAGCCCTGACGAGGGCAAGGGAAGCACTCAACAGCTCAAGGTCAGAAAGGGCAAACGAAAGTTGAAACGTCCACAGGGCAACGGCAAACACGGAAAGCTCATACCGTCCGGCAGACTTTTGTGTTGCACCTGGGCTGCTTGCTTCGCGATACCTGCAGCTGTCCAGCACACCACGGAGGGCAGCCCCAGATGCCCATGCAATGTCTCTGGCGCCGTGGTGATTCCCTCTGGGCAGGTCCTCATCAAGTGGCTTACTCTTCGCTCTGCTACATGGGAAATACCTGCCACGAGCGGAAACAGCGCGCCGCTACAGAGTTGCGCCCAGGTACCAGATGGACTGGACCGGCGACGATCCCACTCTCACGGCTACTTGTACTCCGTTCAGAGTCCCGACTATCCGTCGATGTACTGATAAGAAAAAATTGCACAAAAGAAATCTGAAGCTGGGCTGCGACTCATCCGTGGAGCGTGCATAATTCGCGCAAGTCGTTGATACTTGTGCCGTGCCGTGAGAAATTGTCGTCGTTCCGTACCGGATCGCGTTTGTTACGGTGAGAGGGAACTCGTCCTGGGGTTGCCGTGTCTGAGGTTCTCTTGTACAGTGCTGTATTCCACTAACTAGTCATGCGTCCCGCTGCAAGTTGCTCTCTGTAACAATGCCGGTCGAGTGCCGGGAGGGAGGCACGAACGAATTGGCTTGTTGCATAGTTGCAGTGGTCGGGCCACGAAGATGAGTAATAAATGGAACAAGTCTCTCAGCCCTTTTCTCTCTGTTTGCCCAGAGCCAAGAGTGGGGACGAGCTCATTTCCCGAGACCCGCCGGGGCCTTGCATGAATCTCTTCGACGATTGGCCAGGGACAGCCCTTTGGCGGAGCTAGCCGACGCGCTAGCCCTGTTCCTGAACTATTTCCAAATGAATGAGTGGTCAGAGAGAGCATGCTGTCCTTGTTAGTGTCGTCAAGCCAACGGGCACGCTAGCACTCTGCGGTACCTGCAGCTGCTAACAGGCTTCGCTTTGGGCTACTTTCTTTTCCGCCCTTTTCCTTGACTCTGAGGCGCTTTCTTTTCCGTTCCTAGTCACGAGCAAGACGTTGAACCTCTTTTCGACTTGAACCCCTTCGACTTGAACCCCTTCGACTTGAACCCCTTCGACTTGAACCCCTTTGACTTGAACCCTGAACACAGCGGCAGCTTCTTTTTGACGGCCCAACAAATCATATCTCGATATCCTTCCCACAGGCTGGCAGCCAAAAAGCTTGGCCACTGAGCCAAGCCTCTCGGTCGGCTTCCTCTCTTGCCAGCTCATGCCTCCGCTCCACCTGACGAGACAGGCGGCATTTGACTTTTTGCTGGCTTGACAAATTCTAGGCCCGAACATTCGGTGCCCAAAGAAAGAGGTACGCTCCAGGTAACAACTAGGTAACAGGTACAGTAGATACATAGCTACAAAGAACGGTGGCCTCGTCCGCTAGTGGCAACTTGATTACCTCGCCCAGTGCTGCTGGTATTGATGCAGATTTTTCAACGTCGCCCCGCGTAATAAAAGCTGCGCGCCGGCACTCTCACCACCTGCCTCCCTCGGATGGTACCTTTGAGTAACAAATGGTTGACATATAACTCTGGCCCCAGTTCGTTCTTCATCAAGTTTGCCACGCCACGCCACATTGCCGCCACTCTCAATCACCGTGTCGTGTGCCTCTCAGCACTACGAACAATGAGCAACGTTATACCGAGTACTTTTACCCATCAGTATTCCGTAATTCGTACCTAGTACCGTTTTACCGCTAGCCACGTCCCTTTCATCTACTCCAGATCCAGAATCTTCCTTTGCGCATTGGCACCCGACTTGACGCCCGTTTCGTTTCACATGCTCATGCATCCGCACTTATCCGATACACTCTGGGCTATTCTAAGCTTGTTCGTTTGCCCCTCACCGATACTACTCTCTTTTTCTTTGAGACCAGCGCATTCTACCCACTCCGCTGGCTATCTGTCTTGCCAGCCTCTCTGTATTGTCACAATTCTAGACTGCCATGGCGCGCCATAACTAGTCCATCAAGCGACTGAGTCCGAGGGGCGAAGCAAGGCAACTCCCGTCCCCGACCCGGACCCAGTATCTGATACACGCCTAGACGCTTCCTTGACCACCCTCTCATTTGTAACTTGTGCCTGCCTCGGTCTACTCGCTGGACGAAAACACTCATTCATTCTCCTTGGTAAACATGAACGCAATGGCCTGTACTTTGAGGAAGAGACTTGTTGACATCTCACCGCCGGCCCGTCGGCCTTCCGTCTATGCGCAACGACCCTCCCTGTCACACGTAAAAGAAATTCTTATACACAGATACACTCTTCTGTGACACTTGGCTATTGTCAAAATTTTCACGAAAAAGAATTCACGCAACTTATCCTTGTACATTGAGAACCAGTGGCCACCACATGGTCGAGTCGAGCCCCCACTACGAGTCATCCTAACCTACTTGTGAATGCGGTGAAAAGAAGTGCGTGAAGAAATATCTTTACAAAATTTTCATACTGTTAACGGCTCTGTGTGGAATTGATGGATGGCGGGGGAAGGTGAGCGAGAGAGTCGCGCCGTATCGTACTCATTCATAGCCTTTCGTTATCATCGGTCGGTGATGGCTTCCATCGCGATTCGACCGGACAAGAACCTGCGACGTATTACCAGCTTCGCAAATAGCCAGCAACACTTGTCTCAGACTACATACAGTAGACCTTCTTTTCATTGTATAACGCGTGGCCTGTCTCACTGGCCCTTGTTAGCCCAAAGGACGATCAACGATGGAACGGGCACTAACTAGTTAGTTGCTGTTAGAAAGGGATTGATCTCGTGCCAACACGTCAAGAGACAAAAAGCCAATGTCTTGCTGCTGTTGCAATCCATCGAGCATTTTGTTTCATCCTGCCTCTGCCTTGCCAGCACACTATTCACAGCTACTATCGTTCACCAGGATATCCATTCCAAGCATACCGACCCGGCAGGAGCTTCTCCAGCTAACACTGATTCAACACCTTCCCATCTTGCAACGCATGGTCCCAGAGCCGAGACAATTGTTGTGCCTGTTCTTTACGACATATGGAAATCTTTCAGCGGTATCAGCTATCAGAAACCAAGGCCTCAAGATCAAACGCGAGTTGCACCATCACTCGTGCCGTCAGCATTCCCGTGACGGTGCTGTCGAACCCGTAGAGCCCATCATCGAGCATGAAAGCGCGCAAGGGATCCCACCACGCAGGCTCAAGAGGGCCGTTCTCCGCCAACACCGCCTTATCGTAAGAAGACTTCCGGCGTGGTAAAAATATATTAGACCAATGATAAAAAATACCGTGGCGATTGTAAAATGATTGATGGCTTACCGTCGATAAAAAAATGCAAGAGCCGCATCATGGAGCGAGACAACGTCCACGCACTAGGAGAGTTGATCCCGAGAATTATCAAGCACTCGGCGCAGAACCTGTAGAATTCCTTCTCAAAGTTGGGCACCAAATGCATCATGGACCTTGCCTCGGCTTCGCAGCTCTTTGCGAGCCCCTGGCTGAGGCCCTTCAGCTATTGCAACATCTCACCCAGTCAGAATATACAGATAGCGCCGGCGAAGGACCAGAACTTGATCTATTGGTCCGCTATCAAAGTCCAAGTTGTTTCTTGGGGACTCATACAACTGCACCCGGTTAGCCGCCGCAGACCGCGCTGCATGTCACTGAACTTCTTGCGATCACGTATGATCCAGGACGAGTTTTTTTGAGCTGAGACCTGGCCTTCTTGGAGAACTGGCGCTTGAGGTCTTGGACGTCGTCACCGTTGCAGCTGCCGTGCAGACTGAGGAGCGACGTCTCTGCCATGCACGAGGCAGCACCGATGCCACCATGCTTCGCTTCAACTGTCTGCGCGTCAGATAGAAGATGTATGATTTGCCGCAAGCAGCTGTTATCTAGGGCCTCGGAGCGCCAGCCCTGCAGGATATTCGGCCTCGTGTCGCTGCCATCAGCACACAAGCCCATTTCCGAGCTCCAGTTGTAGAGCCGGCGCTTTTCCAACTCCAACTGGAGACGTTCCTTGTCGAAGTCGGTGTCGTGGTTTCGGTATAGCTGAATCATTTCCCACACGTCGAGTGTGCGGTTGAACAGCGCCATGAGGGTCACGCCACTGGCTATGGCATCAAGCACTTCCATGGCCGGCTAATCATTGAGCTGAGGGCAGAGATAAGTAGGCCGCTGTTGGTAGAGTACTGGCCAATATCACTCATGTTCTCTGAATGAAATTTTAACAAAATATCAACGGGGAATGAACAAGACCTGCCATTGTTGCTTTTTGAGCGTGGCGCTGCCCAGGCTTCGACCTAAATGGCCAGACGAGGGTTCCGTGGTGAGAGAAAGCCCTGAGCCGAATGCAAGACAGAATCTCGCAAACTGCACTCGTTATGTCAGCAAGGCCGACACTTCGACTACAAATCAGGACTCTTCAGGACGGCTTTGTAAGATAATTGCTGGGTAAAAGAAGCTGTACGTGATTGTACAATTTGACACTATTCCCATCAGCTATGTACATAGCTGTAGATCAGCGATCAAGGCCCTCAAACCCCGCTGTTACCCGTTAACCGCAAGCAACTTTGTTAGTTCCTACTTATGAACTTTGCCTTGTCTCTCTTCTAATCACTACTACCTATGACCCTTATGACCTGGTTTAGCTAACTGACTGGTACATACGGCCATAGGCAGTAGAAAATATCGCGTCCCGTTTGCTCCGCTGAAATCAAGCTATTGACCGGCAGATTAGTAGTTGGGTCGGTGACGACCAGCGAACACCGGCTGCTGTATGTTTTTTTGTTTCTTTTTCTTAATTTTGGCTCTATCTCTTCATGGTTTCTCTGCTGTCTCTCTCTCTCTTCTGCTTGGTGGCATCTCCTGCAATCTCCGATGCACAAACTTCGATCTTACATTGCAGTGTCGCATCGTCCGATTCGGGCCATCATCAGTCCCCTCTCTTTCTTAATCACCATGGAAGAAGGAAATGAGAAGAAGAACCTTTGTAGACAGGGAAATAGGCACGACCACTCAGTGGCACATATCAGTTCAAGGTAGTGGGCAATCGACACTTGTAGGATGGCTTCGAAGATTGGGGCCATATTGGTCGGCATATTATTCCCCTCTGGGTAACTAGTTGCTTGCGGCATAAAACAACTCCCACCTGGATCAATGCAGAGCTAATAACTTGGAAACGGATTCATTAAAACGTATTATACTTGGCGTTTATGCAGCCAAATTCAGGCAATGCAGGACCACTGCACAAACCCTACAATCGAACAAACCTCTTTCACGATTCAAGCCACCCCCCCCCCCCCGACCGCACCTCTCACTCGCCGTCCTCGCTTCCCATCTTAGCAATCCACTTGTTCATGTGCGAGTACTTGTCCTCAAACGTCCGCTGCAGCCGCTCGCCCGCCTCGTACATGGGCTGGCCGGGCTTCCAGTACGTGAAGCAGTTCTCAAAAATCTGCCGCACGTCCGCCACGAACTCGACGTCGTCCGCGTACGCCCGCCGGTCCATCCGGTCCTTGATCGTCATCAGGTCCATCGGCCGCTTCACCTTGTCCAGGTAGTCCGGCACCCCGTCCTCCTCCGGCTCCACCGGCTCGCGGAACGGCCCGACCAGACGCGTCCAGAACCCCGGCCCGGACAGCATCCGCGTCAGCAGGTCCGCGCAAAAGTCCAGCTTCGACGCCGTCGAGAACGTCCGCCCGTCCAGGTACGCCGCTGCCCCGGAGCGGCGTTTCTGCGGCGGCTTCGGCAGCGGCGTCCGGTTCTTGGACGCGGGAGCGGCGGCAACGACGACCGAGTCTGTCCCCGACGCCGATGCACCCACCGCCGCCTGCTGCGAGGGCGCGGCGCTCACGCGCCTGCTCCGCTTGACGCTGGCGAGGCCGTCGTCGTCGTCGGCCGCATCTAGGTAGTGCACGTTCTTCCGCGCGGCCGCGGCTTGGGCTCGGTCGCCGAGGCTGTTGCGCTCAAACGAGCTCATGGCGACGACCAGCTCGCTCAGGACCTCTTGCGGCAGTGACTTGGCAAACTCGGCTCTTGCGGCCGATGATCTCATATACTCGGCCGTCCACGAGAGCAGGAGCTGCCTGATCGCCGAGCCTTCCGGGGCTTCCTTCCAGACTTGCACCAGCAGCGGTGTCGAGGGTATCCGTGACGTGATCCTCCTACACTCTGTCATGGCGTCCAGGGCCCGATCGCACAACCCGTCGATCTCCAGCTTGTACCCCAGATTCCACAAATTCACCAGCGCTTCGTAGGACGGCGTCGCTCTCAGGTCGGCAATAACGTCCCCTGTGAAGAGATAATGTTGTGCCAGTCCAAACACCTGCACCGACGTGTCGGGAAGCTTGACGATGTGCTCGAGCTTCTCTTCATCCTTGTTTTCGGCAAAGTATCTTTTGTAGAAGCCGCTTCGGTAGCATAGAAAGTCCTTTTGCAAACCGAAGGGTTGCTCATCCGGGCCAATCAACAGTATTACAAAGGTCGGATGCGGCTTTCTATTGAATGTTAGAGAGAGCAATCCTGGAGCTAGAACTTCGGAAACTCACAGCCATGAGAACTCTGGTACATTGATTGCCGGTTTGGCTGGTTTTGTGGCTGCGGGTGGCTGTGGCTCGGGTGCTGGCTTGGGTGCCGGCTCAGGCTCAGGCTCAGGAGCAGGAACAGGAACAGGAACAACAGGAACAACAGGAACAACAGGAACAACAGGAACAGATTGGTCCGGTTTGCTCTCCACCAGTTTGCTTTCCGCCGGTGCCACCGTGATGACAGTATCTGTGCCTTCCGACATTTCGAATAGTCTGAAATACCTCCCAGTTAGATTCTGACGTTCCGCACGAGATTGAAAAGGGTAGAGTCGTGGGCCGGCCCCGTCCTCTTGCCCAACGGGGCGCAAACGGACCATCCTCCCAGCGTCCACTGCAGGGTTTTTCACAACCACGCTGGTCCTTGTACGGAAAAATGAGACCCAGAGGAAATACAGGCAAGCAAAAAATGAGTTGAGCGTATCTGGGGATGAGATTCGATGAGTTTGGTGCACTCGTGCTACACAACGTACCGTTCTGTTTTTGCTCCTGGTTTGTTAAGGGAATTCACGGCCGACTCACAGGGCCATTTCTAGTTCGATTGCAACAGAGACCACTTCTGCGGACCGCAAGTACTTGAAAAACTTTTAAATGAATGAAACTCGACAATTGAAGCTGAATTAATGCCACAAACGATGATTGTCACGATTTGGCTAGGATCCGTTGATGCCAGTTGAGTGAGTGAGTGGCTCCATGAACGAGCAAATGGAAGTGTGATTATGTAAGCATGTTGCTATGTAGGGTAAGTGGCACATGGTTGCTTGGGAATTTTGTCCTGCGGCAAGAGATGCTTACAAAGAGAAGAAAGGTTTGAGTTTGCCGAGCTATAGTATCAGCTCGAACTTCCTGGAGGCCTGTAAAATTTCTTTTATTTTTGGGTACTGCTGATATTTGGGTTGTGTGGTGATCAGACAATTTGTGAGCTGACCATCTTACCCTCTGCTGGTCATCATACAAGGGCCACGAAATTGCAATAATTGTTGTTTATTGTCTGTTGAAACTGCACTCTACTAAGAATGATGTAGGAAGCGAAGTCTTGTCTCTAATACAACATCAAACCTCAAGCTGTGCGGTACATGTCAGTGACCGTCTTACACCACGGCTCCCTGTTTCACCAGAAACTCTCGTACCCGCGCTGGACAGGTGTCACCAGCCAGTCCCAACGCCGTCGCGCCCCCGTTGTCCCTGTGATTGATATCGAAGCCGTCACATTTCGTGAGCGCTGCGACGACCTCCAAGGCCTGATTTATCCCCTCAGCCCAATCCGGGAACGGATTCGCCTCAAAACGAGCGAATAGTAGGTGCAGCGCCGTACGTCCATCCTCCGTCAGCGCCATCGGGTTGGCGCCATGCTCCAGGAGCATGCTCACCGAGGCGGAGGAGACGGAAGTCGCAGCTTCGTGTAGCGGCGACCATGTCGATCCGAAAACATCCTCAAGTCGATCCCCGGGCGCTCTGCAAACAAGAAAGCGCAGAGCCTCGGCGGCAAAGAGGTGGCGGCTCAGCAGGTGAATCGGCGTGATTCCTCGCGTGGTGACGGGGTTGACATGCACGGCCAACGGGTCGGCCCCGGCGTTGCCGAGCGCCTTGATCGCTCCCGCTCGGAAATACTTACAAGCTACATGCAGAGGCGTGATGTTGTTCAACATTCTCGCGTTGACGTCCGCACCCTCGCGTATCATGGTCCTGGCCAGGCGGTAGAGGCTATCCGAGCTGCTCTCAACTCCAGTGGTAGGGTAGCAGACTGCATGCAGACCGGTGATGCCATAAATATGCGTGGCCGCGCGCACGTCTGCTCCATGGCTCAGCAGCACGTGAACGATTTCCACGCTGCCGGCCCAACAAGCTGCAAGGAACGGAGTGCTGCCGAGCTCAACGGCATTGGGGTCGGCTCCGCGGTCGAGCAGCACGGCCACAACCTCGGCAAAACGGCGCTGGCACGCCTGGTAAAGGTAGCTGGCTCCTGTAGAGTTCCGTTGAAGGAGATCGGCGCCATTGTCCAGAAGCACCTTGACCGTCTTCGGATGGCCCATGCACGCAAGTTCGAGCGGTGTCTCTCCTCGCTTATTCCGGCGCACAGGATCAGCGCCGTGCAGCAGCAGCCGCCGAACCACCGTTGGGAATGCGTGTCTGCAGGCCTCGTGAAGCGCCGACTCGCCGCGGGATGTAATCGCACCCACGTTGCTGCCGTGTCTGAGCAGTTGTTCCAGCAAGTCATCTTTGAAGTGGCTGGCAGCGAAGTATAGCGGCGTGCGACCATCAACAAGGGCCATGTTGACGTCTGCGCCAGCTTCCAGCAACATGGTAACGACTTTCCCGTGGGTCCGCCTCAGAGCACAGATCAGAGGCGTTGCGCCATCGGATCTCTGCTTGTTAATGTCGCTTCGATGCTTGAATATCAATTCAGATGCGGCATCTGTGCAGCCATTGGAGGCCGCTTCATGAAGCCAGGAGCTCCCGTCAATGCCGGTCGTGGTCTTGTCAATGTCGTCGCGCTGCAGCAGCTCCTCAACCACAGCGGGATAGCTGCGGTCGCATGCGAGATGAAATAGTTCATAGCCATCAACATGGACTCTATCCGATGCCATGAGAAGCCTAAACACTTGCATATGCGGGGCATGGAGGGCATGCTTGATGGGCAGTGTGCCTAATAAATCGGCCTGATTTGGGTCAACAGTCGGCATTTCAAGTAAACGCCTGACCACGGCTTCGTGTCCAAACCTGGCTGCCTCAGCGAATGCTGTTAGCCCGCGATGATTCGCTGCGTTGAAGTCGACTCGATCATCGCGTAGTAACAGGTCCAAGATGGTTCCAGATTCATCCTCAGGTCCGAACCGGATTGCCCACATAAGCGGTGTTTCGCCGAGATGGTTAGGTTGATTGGGGTCCATTCTCCCCGAATTGTAGAGAAACGTGAACAGGGCAGCTTTTTTGTTCCTTATCGCCGACATGAGAGGGGGAGTGTGCCGGTCATGGGAAAGGCTTGCCTCGTCTAGTGTCTCCAAGAGGTAATGGCAGACTTGACTGCCGGAGACATCGTCTCCAACATATCTGGAGTTGATCGCAATATTGAGCAAGCCGTTCTGGTCCGCGGCACGTGTAATGGAGTTGATGTTGATATTCCCCGAAGAAATCAAAAATTTGATCATGTCCAAGTGCCCATGCTCGATGGCGATTACCACGGGGATGGCTCGGTCTCCTTCGGGGCTGGTGACAGCTACGGCGGCACCGGCCTTGATGAGCAGAGATGCAATGTCCAGCCTGCCGGTAGCTGCTGCTGAACAAAGAGGAGTAGGGTAATGGGGCTCTCCTGGCAGATTTAAAGGCGGGGGAGGAGCCCACAGCCAGTGATTTGTCCAGCTACTGCTATAAAATTGGTGTTGGTCGGGAACTGATAGTGAGGAGTTTGAGGAATTTGGGTCTGCCCCGTAGGCGAGAGCCTTGCGGACGATTCCAATACATGCATGCTCAGCTCCCCATTGCAGGGCAGATGAATTTCCTTGACGCGCATTTTGCCTGTACAGATCGGCCTCCAACGGCTGAAAGCGGCGACTTGTCCGCGTAAGTGCGCTGAAGCTGGCGTCGCCGACGTGATGTGTCACCATCAAGAGTAATTCATTGGGGAGCGTGGCCAGCGGCGATGATTCCATCGTAGAAATCAAGGATGACAGATGATGGACGAAAGAGGCACGGTTGCAACCTATCGCTACGATTGCAACCTGTCGGATGTCGAATGTCGAATGTCGAATGTCAAAGTGATAGATTTCGGATGTCCATGAAAAACGAAATAGGAAGGAAATTCAAGCCAACATTGCCTGTCCATTTATCCATCTCTAGGGCGGTGCCTATGGCCCAGGACTTCTTTTTTTTTTTTTTAAAAAAAACGCCTCTGATATGCTTTCCTAGACGACATCTAGCCGAACTATATTATCAAAGGTTGCCAGTATCAGATAGTTTTTGCCTTCGCTAGTATATCAAGCGGTATCTTGACTAGAAAAACCATGCCAAAGGCTGAAAAATCCCCCCCTCCCTCGCAGGTAAAGAGCCTATCCGCGAGTTGTCGCCGCTAAGATATCCATCACTATTTATTTCACCCAACAAGCACAGTAGAGTAGGAATTTAACAAGAACAGATGAATGAGATCTCTAGATGAACTCGCCTAAAAGAAATCCCCGCAAGGTTTGTTGCAGCGTCGCAAAAAAAACACCGCTGTTGGTCGTCTCTGTCATCTGGCCAACACGCGCTGCCCAAGGCCTCGCCTTATATTTTCCCGAATAGGAAGATCGCAGCACAAAGCAAAAAAAAACCCATGCCCCTTCGTGGAATGGTGCAATCTGACGGCGCCGGAGAAACCGAACTCAAAAGTTCCCAAGGCCACGTAACAAAGACACACACTGCAGAAAACTAGTGCACGCCGGGGGGGGGGCGGGGGGGGGGGGGAGCTGCTCAGCCTCAAAGGCTGAAGGCACTGGGTTCGACCCAACCGGAAGACCGGCCTTGGGTGACGTACGTCTGGCCAAGGTCCCGGGCGGAAGGCGTTCGTCGCATTGTATCCGAAAATCCAGGCGCTAAAATATAACATGTCGGAATCTACGATGCCAGGGCTGTGATAGGCTGCCTTATTCGGCTGCCTACGCAGCGCGGGGGAGGGGGTCGGCCAGGCTTCGGGATTTCGCCCAGCAAGGCGCATTGGAGGAGGCAGCCCAAGTTGATAAAGCTTTCGGTGTCTGCCTTGAACAAGAAACCGGGGGTCCTGTTTGCGTTATCGCCGTCATCACCATCACCCATCTTCACCCCTCGAGGGGTTGTCTTCTCCCCAGCTACTTATACCACGCGCCAAAACAGCCAGACAAGCTGAATGTGCCTCTGCTTCCGCCGCCGCAAACCATCCTTCCAGTACCGGCCTCTCTACTCGCTCGACACCCTCCCCGGCCGACCCTTCTCCTCCTCCCCTCGCACCACCATGGGCGTCTCCCCCTCCGGCGCCGTGCCTCCTCCTGCCATGCCGCCCCGGCGCCAGACCGTCCCCGTTGGCCCGGCGGACACCTCCCCGTTCACACAACAGCGCGAGCGCCTCGTCCTTGAGCTCTTGCCGTTCAGGCCCCCCGGCCAGTTCCACGAGTGGCTGCGCGGCGGGCCGGTGCAGGGCGCGTGGGGCGAGTTCCAGCGCGACCTGCTCGCGCGCGCGCCGGCCGACCACCCGGACCCGGACCCGGACAAGGCCCGCACCGCGCAGGCCACCAAGGATGCCATCAACGGGCGGTCGCAAAAGTTCCTCGTCTACCACCCGGACAAGGCCGGCTGGGCGCCCGAGGACCACTACGTCCGCTTCATCGCCGTCGTCATCTCCGACTCGCTGCTGGCCAACCTGTGGTCCGAGTCGGACTGGAAGAAGCGCAACATTGACATTTGCAAGGCCGTGTACGAGGTCCTGTTCTTTCTGAAAGCGTCACACTATATGAACCAGCAAGCTCCGCCGTGTTATACCGATTAGCACCATGTCAGGCACCATGTTAGGCACCATGTTTAGGCTGAGTGGTGTGCGTCAAATACAGTTTTTCATACTCTTCATGTTCGGTCAGTTGGTGGTGATTGGACTGGGTGAATGACCAAGCTCGGTCTTGTACTTTCTCGGATTTAAAGCCTTTGTATTTTTGCTGCCATGCAATATCATGATCGCTCTATGAGAGCGGTGGTATATGGATAAATTCCTCCGCGAAGAAATCAGTCGTTCAGTCACCCCCCTTTTTCGATCGCTCTACATTCTGTGAATCTTTTCCTCGTTCATGTACTTGTCGAGGCCAGAGTCGAGGTGCGCCCACCACTCGAAGAGAAAAGAATTGCAGATGAGCTTGAACCAGGGCGTGAACTTGAGGCTAGGGTCCTCAAACAGCTGCTTGAGACGGTCGGGGCTGACGTATTGGGTGGCCTGAACCTCATTGGGGCTGGGGTTGAGGTCGACGTTGGCCTTGATGAAGAGGATGTAGTCAACTAGACAACACAGATCAGCGCTGCATGCAATGCAAGATGGGAGAAGCCCGCGGTTTGGTATACATACTCTCATGCTCGCCCCATTTGCCATCGCTAGGCGCCTTGTAGTGAATGCGGGTGAGGAAGCGGAACTTGTCAATGGGAACCTGCTCAGCGTTGATGCCCAGCTCGTGGTCGAGCTTGCGCTGGGCGGCGCGCTTGACGCCCATGACGGCGTCGGGCAGGTTGGAGCCCGTCTCGCCGGGGATGCCGAGCGGGTGGGAGCAGCAGGTGTTTGTCCACATGTCAGGGAAGGTGATCTTTTCGGAGGCGCGCTGCTGGAGGAGGAGCTCGTTCTGGTCGTTGAAGAGGAAAACGGAAAAGGCGCGGTGCAGGAGGCCCTTGTCGATGTTGGTCATGAGATGGCCTGGCAGATGGGGAGGCAAGGTTAGCAGTCGAGGCAATACAGGAGCAGGCTGTTGCGTTGCCGTGCACTGTGGGAAGGCTTTATCGAGAAAGCAACATACAGAGCTTCTTGCTGGCCTGGCCAATGGGCATGTCGTTCTCGTCGAGGACGATACAGACCTCGTCCATCAGACGAATCTGCTCCTCGTCATGGCCGGACAGCGCCTCGGAGGTGGTGTCAATGTCGGGGAACAGGCGGAGAATGGCATCGGCGGTGATGGGCTGGGTCGCCGTCGTGGTGACTGTTGTCGTGGTCGACATAGTGGCGGTGGTCGGTGTGGACGAAGGCAAAAGGCGGGGGGACGATGGGGACACACGAGCGTGGTCGCTACGTGGGAGGGCGAGTCGCGCAGATAATTGCTCGAATCAAGCAAAGATAATTCGCAATTCAGGGAATATGGCGATAAAATTGAGTCGCATTCAGGCAGCCGCGATGCAAGTGGACGTAAGGGAAAGAAGAAGGCGGGGGGGGGGGAACGAGATTTTCGGTGGTGGTGATGGGCAGCGGTTTAATGAACGGGCGGCCCCTCATCCCCATCCGCAGCCATCTCATCTACCAGGTACCAGAAAGTTTTTTTTTTAAATGGTTCACCGAGAGCTCTCCTCTTCGTACTCTTCGCTCCAACTGGGATCTGCCATTCGTTTATCCCAATAAATTTCTACCCAAGCGTACTTTGCAATACGGTAATTAGGCCAGTGTTTGGTATTGCTGCTCGGTAATTGGTCGTTACCCCAACCCGAATGCGAGTTCGACATGGGCAGATTTCCCCCACACTGGTGCGAGTTGCTCAGATTCGTCATTGCCCTCCGCTCTCCGTCACAATTAAAGCTACAGTACGCTGTCTCAAACACTTCCTTTCCATACCGAGGAGAGTGCTCAGATAGACCTTGTTTTTTCTTCTTACAAAAAGACGAGCTGACGCTAAGATCAGCATCGTCAAAATGGTAGGGTCAACAAACATCCGTTTCTCGGCGCCGAAAAGCATCCAACGTCTCCACTACAAACGCTGCTTCATAATACCACGACATCTACAATACACAAGACTCGCTATCTGGACAACATATCAGTAACTGACCTTTCGAAGTGTATTTTTGAACTAAATTCTGGGCGGTAGAGGAGGGTCTCCCTAGAACGCTTCTATAAGAAACCTCGACTTTCTCTTGATTTACATCGCCGTCGATCCCAAAACATGCCCACGCGATCAGGATGCGGACATCTTCCATCAATGTTCGTACATCAGAATCATTCATTCCTGGTCTCCATCCTCTTCTTCCGCCTCCGCCTCCTCCGCTTCGTCGTAGCTTCGGTACTCCTCCTCTTCGTCCTCGCTCCGCCCGACGTCCTGCCCAAGGATGATATCCTCGCTTCCCTGCCACTGCTGTGGCGGTGGCGGCAGGTCAGCCTCGTCCTCCTCCGCCCATCCGTAGTCCTCGTCCTCGCTGTCCGGCACCTCGAGCTCCGCCTGGTCCAGATTGCGCTTCTGCTGCGCCGCGACGGTCGCCATCTCCATCGGGTGGCTCGCCTCGTACTCGACGCCTCGCACGCCCGTCTACTCCAAATTAGCTACCGCATTGTTCCAGGGGAAGAAAATGTTAAAAAGAATAAAACGGAGAAGGCGAAGTCTCAGACGATCCAACCCCCGTTTGCAAAAATGGCTGCACCTACCGATTCGACCGTGAATGCCGAGGCGTTTCCGACCACGTCCGTCACCGTGCGCCCGTCTACTCGCTGCACACCCACCAGAAACACGCTGTGCGGCTTCCTGTCCTCCCACGACCAGTTCCTAAACATCACGAGTCGCGTGGATACGCCTTGCTCCCACACCGTCGCATTGATGGCCGGGACAATTGCGGCTCCGTGCTCGGACTGCATCTTGGTCGCGCACTGCGACAAGATAACAACTGCGCAGTTTCGCGTGGCAGCAAGCTTGTTGAGGAGTGACATGGTTGTCTGAAGAGCTTGCATTCGTTTCGCGGAGAAGTTCGGGCCTACCGCCCTCGGTTAGCACGGTGTGTTTCGCCGAACGGAGGCGTGTCTGTGTACCTTGGGACTGCTTGTTCTTTTGCCTGTTGGCATGAGACCGAGGCAGCGCTGCGTTGATCAGAGCAGAGACACAGTTGATGACGATTAAAGAAGTGCCTTGCGGGATAGTCGTGCTGGATGGGCGGGACAATAGGGCCAAAAAATGAGGAAGTGTAAAGCAAGAGTAGCGAGTGAAGCCGTCTCCGCTTGAGGCGCCCGTTTCAGAAGCGTGCGCGGCAGCGTCCGCTTCTTTACTCAGCTGCATCTTTTTCAAAGCAGCTGAGAGTCTCGCAGCCGGCGTCTCATGGAAGCAATCTGTAGTGTTGGGCGATTAGTGTCTGACACGGCGATGGTGGCGGGCTGTTTGTTACAAGAGCCGTCACTGACCAATCCAAATCACACCATCGCCGCTGCTGAGAGCATTGGCAGCCAACTGAGTTCTACATCCCAAATCAGCCCATGAAAACAAGTGATTACCGAGAGCCCGGAGTCCTCATACCCCAACGCCGTTCGTCCGCTGCCAGGAGGACCCCATATCTCAGTTACCTGCCCGCGTTTGATGCCGCCGGGCAGGGGTTTTTCGCTCCCAAATATCTGTGACGAGGGCGAGAAAGACACCAATACCTTATCCAAGTTCTTTATTCCCGTGGAGATGCAGTTGGAGCCCGTGGCCTCGAGGGCCTCCAGCGCCTGGGACGCTGAGATGGTTGGGAGCCGATCTGCTGGCAAGTCAGACAACGAGCCGGTTGCGCGCCGGTTTGAAGGCAATGCTCATACGTGTATTTGGTATATCAAAACTGGCTATGTCATTGCCATGTATTGAGTGGTAGTCCATTATTTGGCGACATGGCGTTGGAAACGCGGGTCATTCGAATTACGTAGAAGGTAATTCATCAAGTGCGCGTCGATTCGCGAACTTGTCACGTCGAGCACGTGATCCATTAAACCACGTAGAGGTCACAATTGAAGATGATGATTATTTCGAGAGAAAATATCCAAAATAAACAGGATTAATAACTTTTCAATGAGAATGGCGCTATTCTTCTTCATTGGCCGGTTTAGATTACTGTTAGGCCTTGTTGAACCGTCGTTCTATCTCGAAGTACCCCCCACCGAGTATCGTTGAAGGGATCACCGTGTTGGATTGGATGGCTTTCAGGTCGCCAACATGGCTTTTCCTAGTTCTGGCGCGGTCTTTAGCCTCCATTGCAAATCAAAGCGTACTGCAGCTCGTATGATGAAAATTTCTGCAAGTTTATCTCTCGCATACCTTACCAAAGTCGGCTTCTCCGCATATTCCCTCTTGTCTAGCTCTAGCATCTTAATGGCTGCTGACTAGGTCGTGGGGGGTTACCAGTAAAATGACTTCATAAAGATGCCGAACCAACTCTAATCCGGCCCAGCTTTTGGGCATTAAGCAAAGTCGGCTCTGCCGTTGCCGGACGAACGGAGCGGAGTGTACGTATAATGCGAATAGACTTCGCCAGGAAAATTCGGTTACAGCAAGTCGAGGAAACCGCGCATTACGTCTAATTCTACTCTTCTTTGGCGGCATATACTAGGCAGTAGCAACCTGAGTCGGTCCGCATGTGCATGACTGTCGACGGGGTTGGTGGCTTCACTCCAATGAGATGAGTTTGTTGTCCTATGCCAGCTGAAGGTGAAACGGGCTGCGCCTCGGGAGAGGGCTTTTTTCTCTTGCAGATCCGAAAAGACGGTAACGAGGAGCCATATCCGAGCTCGATGACGATGTGCAAGGATACCCCTACTTGCCACGGCGTGCTTCGGGTATAACCTTGTCAATGCATAAACGCAATGGCACACACAGCAAGTAGCCGTGGGGAAAAGCTGTCAACTCAGGTATCGTTGCGTACGGAGTAACTAGTGAGGTGATATCAATTTGGCGTTACAAACGAATAATACGTTGCAGTGCCGGTTCTGGGAAATGATGCAACACAAGCTGGCATCATGGCATTACGAGGCCACTGACGATCAATGCTGGGGTTTATTAAACAACTGAGTTTTGTCATCTGCAACGGTGGCTTGCTAATAATAAACCATCCCGCCATTTTGATCCGCAAACAGAAACTCGGTTACCTTGTCCGACACTTTTACCCCAGAAAAAAAAAATCAAGTCGTCGTATACCTTTCGCTAGGCCTATTGTGTTACTAGTTGTATCCGTAGTCCTGTATACCGAAGAAGCCCTTTCCTTCTTTCCTTCTTCCTTTACAGGTACAATTTGTCTTTCGCCCCGTCCCCCATCTTTGATATTTTAGGCTGTGGGGTTTTTCATGTTGGCCAGCACGATCCGATAGCCATCCGGATCTTCATAGGTCTTGCCCACTCGGTCCCAGTACGGGTTGAAGGCGGCCACGGGCGCGAAGCCGTGCGCCTGCATGCGCGCGACGGCGGCCTGGAATTGCGCGTCCTCGGGGAGGTAGAAGACGAGAAGGTTGTCCTGGGTAGGGGCGCGGCCGACGGGGTGGCCACGCTTGGTGGTGAACTCGAGGTGGTAGCCGGTGCCGCGGCGCCCCAGCATGATGCCGTCGAAGCCGTCGTGCCCGCCAAAGCTAGTCAGCATCTCAAAGCCCAGCCCGTCAAGGTAAAAGGGGAGGAGGGCGTTGAAGTTGTCGGTCGGCCGCGCGATCCGAAGGTGGGCGGTGTGGAGGGACATGATGTAATGGATGGGTGGGTGGTCGGATAGTCTGAGTCTTTGGAAGGCTGGGGCGAGGATGAGGCGAGCAAGACGGTGCCTATTTGCTGCCTTTGGAATATCCTCTTAACTTATATGTTATACATTGGCTACGATACGGCCCTAGGCTTGAACGCGCAGTGTATCCAAGGCAGCTCGAGCGTGTATCCTGTTAGGGCACAAGTGGCTGAAAGACGGCGTCAGTCGGCGCCGTACCATCGTAGTAAGATGCATAACTCCGAGCTCGAAGCGAACGACAAGCTCCTAGAGCCCTGGCCGGGCAAATGATGAAGGGTAACTGCACTCTTGCTCCAAAACATGTCTAGGCGCCTTGACTTTACCAGGTGCTATTTTACCCACAACATGATAGTCTCATCGACCCCGACTGATACCTCGTCACTCAAGCAACAACGTGCATCGTCCCCAGCCCTGGAAAACCGTCACCATCGTCAAATCAAGAGGATGATTGTCTAATTTTCTCACTGCAGCGTCGATCGAGTGCAAGCATAACATTACGTACGCGTGAGCACATCACTTTCCTTTGCAGGACATGGTCAAGGAGGGGGGGCGAGATTGATCTACCCCAGATTTACCAAATACACACATCGAACCACCGTCGCGACTGACACCGGATGGGACCATCTCCATTCCATCACGGAGCGGCAATGGCGTCGAGTGACTTTTACAAGGACCAGCGGGACGTATGGAGACTGAACTTTTCTTATCTTCAAGCTGTGCAATTCGAGATGGAGAAGAAGAAAAAAAAACATTCTAGACCTAGAGTGAATAGAGACACACCCGTATAAGGCGGTCTGGCCGGGTACCCAATAGAGCCCCGCAGGCGGTAATTTGCTTCTCTTCATCCTCAGGTACATACGAGTAATGTCCAGGCACAGAGGCAGACTTTTGCGTGTAAGGGCACGAATGGTGCCGAGAATAATGCCCCAGAATGGGTCATTGCTGGTTTGACCTTGTTGTTGCTTTCCCTCTGCCGGGGGGTTTGGATGTTGTTGTCTTTCGCTCGTGCTGATCTGGTTTCACTGACTGACACCCGAGGGAAGTGAAAAGAGACTTTAGAGCCAAGCTTTTTTCTTCCCACCCTGCAAGCCCTCATCTTGCGTTTCTTCGGCATGCTGCTGTGCCCTGACCGAGCAGGGGGCCGCGGAGCAAGCCGACTTGTTCGTACTGAGACCGGTCCAACTCCCCAGCGAGCCGGCGGCATCGGGTATGGTATGCAATGCGATTACGGGGGGCATAAAGGAGATGTGCGGAGCTTTTTCCTCCCTTCCCAGGTTACACCGCAGGGGCAGAGGAAAGCAAAGAAAAAAAAAAGACGCAGATTTTTGCATCAACCGAGATGTCGATCCCGCCACTGCCAAATGGCGGAGCGTGCGTAGGAGGTGCCTGGCCGACTTCAGATGGATGGATTACATTGTGCGCGGCTAGATAACGGGCTTGGATTGGATGCACGGAGTACCCCGTCGTCATTATCACGGGTGCATCATTCTTAGCATGATCGAATAGCTTGGTTGGGTTCAAAGCGCTCCCTCTCTTCCCCTGGCGAGGTACTTGCCCAGCGGAGCAGAGAGTCGGTTGTTGCGGGTTTTGAGGCATTTCGACGAGGCCCCAGGGGAAAAAAAGAAGACGCGGCCCCATCGTCGGCGACTCCATCGTGCCTTTTTCCTGCAGTTTGACACACAGCGCACGCACATTGCACCCCTCACACGGCACGGGGGGGCGTTTGATGGAGATTGCCATGATCTTGGCCATTTTCTCCATGGCCCCTTGCTAGAACAAAACAAAAATCGAAAAAAAAAATTTTGCAGAGGCTGACAGCGGTCAGGCTGTAACGGTGCTACCCTAGAAGCCGCTCATGAGGGACGGATGGCTGGGCCAGGTCATCGCTCTCTGTTGCTGGATGCTCACTAACCTAGAAGACGAATTTCATGCTCGGCGGCCCAGGAGAGCCCCATTGCTGGGCTCAAGAAACGAGGCGAGAATGGGGAAGGATGAGTCGTGCAGCACCATACCGCTGAAGCATTTAATCTCAACAAGGCTCAATGCTCCTCATGTCGTGCTACAGAGGCTTTACAAAATACATAAAAAAAAACAGATATAATTTAAAGTATATGAAGATCAAGATGGTCAAGTGCTGATCTTTATGTGCTTCATTCCCCACGCTCGTCATCGCCGCTGCAATTGTGTAGCTTTGGAGCTCGTATGGAATCTGGATATAGCGTCAAGGCTACAAATATTGCCGTATCCGAGGCGGGAAAGGGTTGTATGCCCCCTGTCCCTGAAATACACAGGGCACAGCCTGCTCCGGGACAAAGGAGCAACACAAGGACAAAAAGGTTGGGTTGGGGTGCTTTCGCCCCGTATTAATACGGAGGCCAACATGCGAGGCCAGCTGAGAAGATTGAGGGGTCAGATAGGGCCGCAATTGTGATGCCTTGTATATATATATATTTTTTTCAAAGTGTCACAGGCCCAATAATTGATGCACTCGTCAGGGGAAGAGAGAGTCCAAAAGACCACCAAGACTGGGGTAGGTGGTAGTCTCAGCTGGATGGATTATCAACGAGGCCATCACCGCTACAAAAGACGCCACAGGGCGAGTTGATGGACGGCATGGCTACGGGAAAGCCGTCCCATAGGCCCGGGCCATCAGGGACGAACTTCCCCAAACTGGCGGCGGCTTCCTCTCTCGCCCGCAACAAATCCCTCCACGAAGTTTGGACCAGGATGAAAAAAACTTCAGGCATTGCAGCGCCGAGAGACAACGCCGTGTGGCCTGCGGAGAGCCGCCGTAAACAAGGACAACAAGGTGCGGCCGGACCCCGGTCTCAGAAGAGGCATTGGGAGGGGTGGTTTGATGGGTAAGGAGAAAGGAGAGGGATGCAGTGTACCCCGGCGCGTGGTGGCTGACCAAGATCTCATCACAACAGGCTACCCAATCACAGTGCTCACGCCGGCAACGCCCTATTGTTTCTATTAAAAGACGAAGGCTTCTCACTTTTACGGCATGAAAAATGCGGCCGAGGCGAGGTTGTCGGCTAAGGAAAGACGCCGGGTCACAAAGGCAGCCGCGGAACAATCCCGACTCTTCCTACTAACCTACCCAGCCGATAGTCGCCTTTTTTCCCTTTGTCTTCTTGCCTTGTTTGTTCTCTTCTTCCCGCAGCTATTGACTAGTTATCGGATACCGAGCACCGAGCGGAGCCCCGCCTCTCCGCCCGCCGCCTCCGTCCGTCTAGAAAGAGAGACAGAAAGAGGCCTCGAGTTATCGACAATGTACGAATTACTCCGTACGGATACGTGGGTCGGCTTTTGACCCTCTGCTTTTGACTTGCATCTCGAAACACAACAACCACCGGGGGGGGGGGGGGGAGGGGGGCTGCTCTGATCCTCCACTATGAGGCATTGCTATCCCGCAGTACCTTAAATCCTTAATATTAAGCGAAGGAGCCAAACCCCCTCCCTCTCACGAGTTAGCCTTGCCAAAAAGCCCGCGGGTCTCCGACTAACAAGGGCATGAGAACTCCGCGATGGGCCTTTGTTTGAGGGGAGGGCCGCGGCGATTTTAACGTATCAGCAACATAACATGGCGTCAACCGGCGGAACGGGGAGGACTGACGGAAAGACGCCATTGACCGTTGCTATTTCATAATAGCCGGCGGGGGTTCGGTTGATCAGCTGCTGTTGCATAGCTTGACTCAACTGAGCCGCCGCCGCCGCCGCCTATTCGAGTAATACAAGTCCACGTAATCTGTACCAGAAACCGGAATGAGATGCTGGTGGAGGGATGAGCTTGTTTGTTGCCCGCTGGGCGTTTGCGCTTCCTTGGCGTATGAGGCTTAGCATCGCGGGGGTGCTGGTTCTAGGAATCAGGTCGGTCAGGAACTGACCACCTGTCACCTCATTCTTGACTCGAGGGCCATCCCGCGAGCTTTCCGGGCTGGGCGCAGCGTTACTGAGAACAAAAGCCTGCACGACAACTCCGGCTTCCTTTACCGCGTGCTGCGTGCTGCGCGTTGCGTGTGGTGGTATGAAATTACTCGCGGAAAGTTGCATCAGGCTGCTGGGGTCTGCATACAATTGCCTTTTTTGGTCTGCCTACAAGACCGTTAGTTAGCATATTCATTAGCATCTTGCGACGGCATTTTGTTATGGGAAATGCCTTCTTTCATCCATCAACCATTTTTACGCTCGGTTGAGCCATTATCACAAGCCAACACCGACTATGCTCTTACCCTTTAGAGACATGATAACGAAACAATACAATATCGTCCAATGGCTCGGCCCTACCCCTTTGAGCTTTGAGCAGTGCATGCCCTTTGAGACTGTCCACATTCTTCGTAGTTGACGCTCCATCCGCCCCAGTCGCCGACTGGCACGATTAATGATGGTCCTTGCTTCGTCCAGGTTTCCAAGTTGCCGCCGTGTCTGGACATGACAAACTAGTGAAAGACACAAAGGGGTCGGACGGAAACGCCCCACGAACTGGCTTGGAAGATGAAGCGCTAGCTGCAAATCGAGCAAGTGCGTCGACAAAAGGCGTTTTCCCCCAGACGGCGGCGGCGGCGCTGCCACCCCCATCTCGCTCCGCAGTTGAACTTGTTTAGGAAGGCAAGTCGACGATGTTGACCTTTTTGTTGGTCAGAGAATCCGGTGATGCAAGCGCCGAAGCACGGAAGCACGCCTCAAGATTACGTTACAGTTTTTGGTGCCATTGTATCGTGCTGCATCTGGCATCTTACCAACAGGAGTAGCGCCACCATTACCCCGTAGAAAGGGACACTTGTCCGCAGGAGCCGAATAATCATGGACGGACGCTAATAAGAACGGGGCATTGATATGTCGGGGAGAGCGAACGCTGGCTTGGCCTGTTTGCTGCCTTTGTCCTGCGGCGAGCCAATTTCAAGCTGCATTGGCGTCGGCCCCTTTCGTTTGCGCAAAACAAAAAGCTTACGAATACAGGGGGAAGCAGGCCAGTTTCGTGTGTGGTCGGTCTCAGCTTGTATCGATCCTTTCTGTGGTGTTCTCTCTCCTGGTGCCCGCAATTAGCCTGTTGACATTAGTGACACTTGGCACCACTCAAGGCCAGCGAGCACGCTGATGGGCAGTGGTCAAGGCCAGCAGCCAAGGGGGCAGAGGAGCAATGGCTGCAATGAGTGAGTGGCTGTCGGTGGGAGGATGAGGACGACGCCAAGGGCAGAGACTGGGCGTGTGGTTTTGGATCCCGAAGTTCCCCGCCAGTCAGACGGCTTGAGACGGCGACGGGACAGGATGGCCGACCAGGGAGTGTCAGTAGTGCCCAGTCAGTAGTAGATCTTAGATCTTGCGCCGGCCCCGGAAAAGCCGAATGAGGTTAGGGAGATGTACATCTCGCCCCCTCGAAAGGGAAAAATTTTATCGATTTTTTTTGGAGTTGGTTAACCCAAGAAAAGCTTGGCGTGCCACGGTGAGCTGTTCTTTTTAACTTTGGCGATAAGCTGGGGTACGTTTTCACCTGGCACTTTTTGACATGTGAACCGGCCTGGAGCAAGCATGCCGGGAAGAGACGACGGATTCATCGACGGGTTCATCGGGAAGAAGACGAAAAATTTAACTGGCGCCCCTGCTTCGGTGCTGTCGGCGTGAGAATGGTTGGATGGTTTGACTGGGTCAGACAAACGCCATGTGTGACGAGAGGTGGGCAGTGCAGTCGTGGTTGTCTTTGCTCGCCTGTCTGAAATGACGAACGCAGGCAAACGAAACGAAGAATTCGTACTGATGGGGAGAGAAAAGCCAGACCGTGCCAATCGCTGGAGATAACAGAGACCCCGCAAGGGAGAAAGGGTCTTGTCTACTTCGCTGGTTGGCTGGCTGGCTGATTCAAGGCTGGAGTATCCTGGGGACCCCAGACGGTAGGTAGAGACATTTCAATCTTAGAGGGATGTGCCCCCTGTCCAATCGCGATACCTATGTAGGTGGGTTGTCAACGGGCGAACTGGTTGTCCCTATCAAAAGGCGGGAAAGAAACAAAGGAAAACGAGGCAAGAGAGCTGAAGCAGATGGCTGCGTCGGTGGCTGGCCCGTTTGTCGGTCTGGAACTTTTCCCAACAGGATAACCTGTCACGTACCACTTGGCCGGGTTGCGACAGGGCGGCGAGCGAGGCGTCGAGGAAAAGAAAAAAAGGGGGAGGTGAGGAAAGGAGAAGAGACGACAAGAGCCATATTGTGTAAGATGGCGTCCAGGGTCCGAGTTTGGGTGAGAGAGATTGGGACTCGAGGATGGATGGATGTACTGTAGGTAGGATGCGTGCACGGAATAGGTACGGAGTCCGTTTGCAGGTACGTACTGTACGTGGATGATGTGGATGGCCACGCTCCCAACAAGCGAGACATTGGGCAAGCCTGCCTAGTAAGAGAGGGGTTGTTGAGGAACTGCATGCACTTGATGATTTTACGAGCATTTCTTTCTGTACATGAAAACACCGAATCCATAGAAATGGACAAGCAAAAACACGCAACAATTCGTCATGGCAATGCACGACGTTTGAGGAAGACTACGCAAGGCACCAGCGTACAATTGTGTGTTTTGCAGCACATTTGCAGCCGCATTTTCCTCAACGCAACGACTTGCCCGTTTTCGACCCGAGTTTTTTTCTTGACAAGAAAAACCTTCACCAGGCTTCATCCCACACACCCACATACTCACACACACGCACGCACACACACACACACACACACACACAACACACACATACATATGCATCACATCACACTCACACCAAGTCGTCCGATTGTAGGTGGTTTTGGCCCGAACGAGACCCCACATATCTCGCAACCTGGAACCGTATGGGCCTGATCAAGTTTGTGAGGAATACGGATACTACGGACACAGACAGAAACAGAAAGTGTACAGATACTGCGTAGCAATAAATGAAGAATAGTTCGACAAAAAAACAACAACAAAAACAAAAACAAAAAACAAAACAAAAATAATAGAATGTGGGGAAGGGAGGCAAGTTACTCGGTTGCCTATCGTGCTTAAAATGCCCTTTCTCTGTGTTCCTGCCCAAGGGGCCGGCAGGCTTGTTGCTTGCCCTGGCCAAAATTTGGCCAAAATTGCTGCCGTGCTGCATCTAGATTCGCTGACGAAAGATTGCTGGGGATGGAGGGGCCAGTCGGTGGTGGTGGTGGTGATCAATTGCTCAAGGCCTTGGTTGGCGTGGCCTCGAGTGGTCTCGTGCAGTCGATTTCTTCGATTCCGACGAAGTAACCCCAAGTGACTGTGGGCGTCTGTGATGAAGGGGGGCATGATATGGTATTGCGGTGTGAATGACATGATCAGTCAGTCGCCCTGGCATCTGTACTTGTCGTTACTACCAACCGTCACTCGTCGTTGACTGCAACGATGTACTGGTATCTTGTGCCTTTAACTTTCCACCATCGAGTGTCCCCTTTCTTAGTTTATTTCTATTTTTACAAATACTTTTTACAGATACGAGCAACGGCAGATACCACCCCGTCGTCACTAACAAGCCACCGCCAAATCCTATTATTACTGCCTGACGCTTCCTCATTGATCGAGACGCGCGCTGTGCCGTGCTTCACCCCACAAAACAACTGGAACTTTGTTGGGATGAAGGGAAATGAGTGGACGACGGATCAAGTGAATGTTTTAGTGACAAAGCTTGGTTCTCGAATTTCACCGAACAGCGGCCCCCAATCCTGATCCGAATGCCGTGAGCTGCGGTGCGAGAAAATTTGCTACATGCGACGCTGTGTGCCTACTACTTTAATTTAATAAATCTCGTTAATAAGAGTTTCAGCAGGCTTGTTGGTACTATGCCGTCACCTAGTACAATGTAAGTAGTAATATTATAGCTTGAATTCCGTCAGACAAAAAAACAACATATGTGCAACTGGGACCTTGGCCCGTCGTCCCGTCATGCAACGTCTACCGCAACGCTAAGGCATCGCCTGCGGCAGGTGGTTTGAGTCCAAATTATGACTCCTGATGGTCTTTTTCGTCGTCCCTTGATTTTTTTCCTTATTTCCCCATGCCTCCTGCAGGCCTCACCGTGTGTAGTACCTGCCCCCCCGTCCACTTACCGAGCTCATCTCAGCAGTAATGAACTTGGCCCGACCCCGGGCCAGCACACAAGTTAGCTTGTCTTGCCGTCGATGGCCGCGGGCCGAGCTCCGATCAACCCCCTGCACCCTTCTGCTCATGTGCAATTTTTTCCGCGCTTCCTGTTTACTATTCGGTTTCGCACGAGGTCTGTGGAATTTAGGGGGAGCACGGGGTAAGACGATGGTGGTTCTGTGCGCTTGGTGTAACTGAGATTGTCGTTCCTACTGAGTACTACCAGTTCAATAGCCGGGCAAGGGACGAACCTGTTACAGCCTGGGTTGGGGGATAATAGGGGATGACGAGGTACCTGGAAAGCCCAGCCTTGGGAGAGCCTGGGGTGAGTGTGGGAAAAGGCCGGGGAAAGCGCAAGGAGCTGGGGGCTACTGGGGAGGTACAGCGGGATCGCTGGTCCTGCTGGCTGCGGGCGTTGTACCAGGTATGTCTCAGCCAGATTCCCATCGTCACATTGATTAGGGAAGGTAGTTGGCAGTACGTACCAAAATACGGAGTACGCTGCAGAGACAGAGACAGACGATGGAACGCAACCGGGCCAGCTTCCCCATGGGCTCGCCAATCCTGGGCCAAAGAGGCAAAAAGACCCGAAACCGCCAGATCATGGACAGAAACGATGGTGTCGTCTCCTTTTCTCACTGGTTATGGTGCTGCCTGCAATGAGCGATAATCTGTCGCAACCATCGAGCCATATCCGGTCCGTCTGTCCTATCATGTTAGCCAGCGAGGCATCTCCCTATCATCTACCTTGCCTACCTATCTCCCGACTTGTCTAGGTATCATGCAGTTATCTAACGACGACTCACCTATCTGCCTAGTTTTAGTTAACTACACACATACCTCCCTAGCCGGCTGGCTTGGGTATCTGTACAGGCTGAGCCTGGGAGATGGTTGTGCTAGAATGGCGGCCAATCAGCCCAGCACGACAGCGACTGCTCCGCCCCTTGGAGCCCTGCTGCCTGGAAAGCCAAAGATACCTCGACAAGGACTTTGGCCCTGGAAGTTGGTGGGGAAGGGCTGCCAAATCTCACCTGAGGATCCTCTGGCGCTCAGCCATACCTGGCAGCCCGCCGTAGTGCCGAAGGGGACGGTAACAGTATCACTGGGGAAGGGGAGGGGGGCAAAGGAGTGCGGTGATTGATGGTGGGGGATCCGTAGCAGGGCGTCTGGTCTGGGCAGCGAGTTGGAACTTGAGGGAGGGAAGGAGGAGAGAAGGGGGGTGTCGGACAGAATTTTCATGCTTTTGGCTGTCTCCTTCACTCATCAAGGCTACCGCCTGTTGTGCTGTTGGGCTCGTCCACCTCGCTGGATGACTGGCTGGGGTTGTGCTTTTTGGGGGGGTCGTCGTCGCAATCAGGCCCTTCCCTGCCCGCTGTTTTTTCGTTCTCTATCAGTCAGTGGGAAACACAGCAGCATCCCCCCAGGCCAGTGGCCGGTCGTTGACTGGACTGGGCTGTTTTTTCCCCCAGACCAGCTGTCTCGGACAGTGCAGCGTGGCCCCAAACTCCACAAGTACCACGAATGCCGCAGTGCTTCCGCCCCGGTTTTTGGGCTCGTAGGGGGGGAAGGAAAGGAGGGAGGGAGGGGCGTGAGAATGGGGGCCCAGGGAGGGGCGTGCCCAAACTTAAACTGCGCCTACAAACAGGAAAAAAATCAGAAAAAAAAAAAAAAACGGACTGGAGAAGGTACATGACTTTCAAACGCCAACAGGTACCTCTCACTCCCCACTGTGCCTTCCTCCCACGCCCTTCCCCCCCAGAGCACCCGCTGAAGTCTGTTCAAGGCCGCTGTAGGCTTCCTTCAGTAGGTGACCACCAGGCTTGAAGGTACGGCGGGCCGCAAGCATGTCCCTGCTGTCGGCCAGGGCCTGTCGAGGTTGTAGGTGAGGGAGGTACCTCGAGAAACTCGCTCAGGTGTACCTTGTCCTCCCCAAAGCCCGCCTTTTATAACCTGTCCTTCTCCCCACGCAGAAAAAAAAAGATTCCGTTTCTTTCCATCCAAACTCACGCCAACATCTCACCCTCCTCACTCACCACAACTCGCACCTGCAACATTCGTTTCCGCACACGCACCGAATAATCAACTCTTACACTCGACAGCAGTTGTCAATCTTCATTTGCTCTACTGCTCCAGCCTCGAGATCAACCTCTACGTCTCTCCGCGTACTCGCCTCCCCGCAAAATATTTGAGATCTGCTCGCCGCATATCGATCACATGCAACGAGCACAGTCAGCCGTCGAGATCTCGAATCTGCTTCACCACCAACCACAACAACAACACCCTCTTGGTCCTAACCCAAGCAGTAACCTCCATCGAGGCGACAGAGACATGGCTTCTGCTGCAGTCAGCGTCATCAAGCCCAACGGGCCTCTGCCTACCTCCCAGGCTTCCGAGTCTAACACCACCACGACCGAGCTGCCTCGCCCTTACAAGTGCCCTCTCTGCGATAAGGCCTTCCACCGCCTCGAGCATCAGACCAGACACATCCGCACTCACACTGGCGAGAAGCCTCATGCCTGCCAGTTCCCCGGCTGCTCTAAGAAGTTCTCCCGCTCCGATGAACTGACCAGGCACTCGAGAATCCACAACAACCCTAACTCTCGTCGTGGCAATAAGGGCCAGCAGCAGCATCATCACCAGCAGCAGCACCCAGTCCACCACGGTCTGCCCCACCACATGCACTCGGAGGGCCTTATGGCTCCCCCTCCTGCCCCCAAGACGATTCGTTCCGCTCCTACCTCGACCCTAGGCTCGCCCAACGTCTCGCCGCCTCACTCTTTTGCTTCGTTTGCTCCTCCCCATCCTGGTTCTCACCTCTACAACCGCAGCGGTGACATCTCCATGCTTGCAAAGGCTGCCCACCAGGTTGAGCGCGAGAACCTCGGTCACGGCCACTCGGCTCGTCACCACCCGTACTACAGCAACGGCACTCACCACCCTCGCGGCAACCCTGCCGGCCTGAGCTCGTACCACATGTCGAGATCCCATTCGGGCGAGGACCACGGCGATGATCACTACCATAGCTCGATCCGCCACATCAAGCGCTCTCGTCCTAACTCGCCGAACTCTACGGCGCCCTCGTCTCCCACGTTTTCTCACGACTCTCTCTCGCCCACTCCTGACCATACGCCCATTGCTACGCCTGCGCACTCGCCTCGTCTTCGCCCCTTCTCTGGCTACGAGCTGCCAAGCCTGCGCAACCTGTCCCTGCAGCACACGACGCCAGCGCTGGCGCCCATGGAGCCTCATTTGGAGACGCCTGCTTTCCCTCCGATTCTGCAGCAGAGCAGCGCGCAGCGCAGCACCGGCATGTCTCTGACGGACATCCTCAGCCGCCCGGACGGCAATCAGAGAAAGCTTCCGGTGCCGCAGGCCCCCAAGGTTGCCGTGCAGGACCTTCTCTCTGAACAGGGCTACCATGGCAGCAGCGGCCGCAGTTCGGCCACTGGCAGTCTCGCGGGCGGTGACTTGATGGATCGCGCCTAGGAGCCGCCTCACAACCGCCGCAGCGACGACTTTATGATGACTTGGGAACATAGACGGTTAAAGGATAGACACTGGCGTTTACGGTTGTACACGGACGGCCGCTTCCCCTCTGTACCGGCAGTGCCACAGAGACAGGTCGCTACGGCGCCCGAGTACAGATCTTGCTTTTGAATTGGCCTCGATTCTGTTTTCAGATTGCTTTAGGGACTCGCATTTCTTGTGCAACACAAAAACATTGGGACATTACGGACAGGAAATTATATGGAACGGACGGGACTTAGACATCACCACTTCTTGGCGCATTTGTTACGTTTACTCTCTTTTATTTTGTCTGGCTGCTGAATGGGAGCTATAATATTTGGACTACTACTTTTATTTACATGAATAAACTCAGCGCAATCAGTACGAGAAGCGTCAGTCAGCCAAACAATATCAGAACATGGAATGAGAGTTGAGCCCTTGTTTGAAAGTTGTGACTGTTCGACCCATGCAGCCAGCCACTGTAGGCGTAAGCTGGCAGACGCATGCCCAAAGCCCAAGACCGTGACACAGCCACCATGATCCAGCACACACCCTCCCTCCCACATGCACACACACACACGGGTTCTCACCCAACACAAAATAGCCCACTTTCGCCTTGTTCAGCTAATCTGACTGGGAGAGAGCATGTGGACGATTTGGAGTGAGTGACTAGTCGAAAACGTGGGCAGCCCACGGGGTGCCCAAGGTGTCGAGTGTGGAGGTCAGACGGCCGGGACCCATGTTACAGAAGCCTTTTTTTTTTTTCTCTCAGTGGACTTGTCCGCCCAGTGGGCTTCCTAGGTTGTTTACGCACCACTCTCTCGTCGCATGTCGTCATTTCACGAATACCGGGCGCCAACTCTTTCCGAGGATCCCGTTTTATGTTTATCGGGGCGACTATTTTACTTTTTTTTTTTTTTTTTTTTTTTTTTTTTTTTTTTTTTTTTTTGGTTGTGTTTTTTTTGGTAGCATGCTAACGTGCGCCAGTAATCTAGTTACTGGTGTGGAAGCGCTAGTTATCGATCACAGTTAACGTGGAAGAATCGGTGACTCGGTACGGAGGTACTTGGGAGAGGGGGGTGGGCGGGTGATGCCCTGTATCTCGGGGCTTGCCCGGGCTTCATCTACCGAGATCAGTACGGTTGATGGGAAAACAGGCCACCCTGGAGTCAAATAGTCTTCCGATGAGGAGAAGCCTATACAGACACGAATCAAAAACAGATGATCAGAAAGAGAGAGATAGGTACATATCGGGATGTATGGGCGGAACCGGTCGCACAGTTGGACCGGGCGATATTGGGAAGGTAATGTTACAAGGTATTTAACCGTAGTAGCTAGAAGAGGGGGAGGGGCGCAGCGGTTGAGCCGATGGCAGGCGGTCGGCCGGCTCAGATGAAGATGCAATCTGGGCTGCAACTCAAGTTGGGAAGCTCTGGATGTTGTTGTCTCGTTGGACGCCTCCCGGAGACCGGAGGCTAGCGAGCGGATGTAAGAACGTACAGACATACCTAGATAGATAGATGCATCATCAGTAGGCAAAGACATGGCCATGCCCCAGCTTGAACAGGGCAGGGGGAAGGAAGCAGGTGACGTGTGGGACTGGCGACTGGCTCCGACGTCCATCGATCGAATTTAGTCATTCACGCGGTATTTTTTGACTTGCTGTTATAAATAAGAAATAGTTAAAGGAAAGTACGTACCTTGTTTGGTGATGGCGACGTCGGCCGAGTTTGGCGGGCATCGCCGTTGAACGTATTACGTTTACAGTCCAGTAATAAATAGTCCATATAGCTAGAGGTACTGTACGTTGTTATTAAGGTAGTTACAGTACGCATGCACATGGACGATGTCGAAAACGGGCAACGGGACCCCGCCCCCATGATCCAACCTCTGCAGGTGAAACAACGTGATTCTGTGACGGAGTGGTGCAGTCCTCCTTTTTCCCCTTCCTCACTCCTTCTAGTTACCCCGATATATTGAACTCGACAACGCGCGGCCGCCCATACTTGTCGTTGGACACTTGATCGGCAGACGGATCGGTCTAGATGGATGCAAGTCCTAGCCACATGGGAAGGGGGAAGAGGCTTCAGCCTATGTAGACAATGCCAAGCGCTTTGCCAACCCGTACTTTTGTCCTCTTATCCATTTCGTCCTTTTTGAGTTTTGATTCTTCTCTCCAAATATGGCAAGCAAGACTGGGTCGAAACAAGTGTTTCGTCGTCTCGGGGGCCGCAAAAACCCAACGACGGCATGCTAGTGATAACGTCATCTTGGCACCAAGACATACACTGGACGAACAACTACGAGAAGCCTTGTCTGCCCGTTTTCCATGCTCGAGCCAGGCCCTTGCCATAGTTGGAACATACCCATATAGAATACCAGGTCAAGGAACACGGGCAAGCCGTACATACACCTTGATGCGTGCCTTGATGCAGCCGTATGCTAATAACTGGCGCCCGCTATGCCTGGGACCATGACTCTGTCGACAACAAGCCCGTCTCCGCCGCCGAGGGGTTGCCTTCGGAGCTTCTCCATCACGGCCAAATCTGGCAAATGTTAAACACACACAAGTCTCTATCACTGCTTCCAGAGCAGCAAAATGGGTCAAATACATCCTATAAATACAAAGCGACGAGCGACGGCCGGCTTTCCGGTGTACATTGTTTGCCTCTTTTTCGTTACCTCCACGATGCGTGGCGGCTCATAACAGGCGCCGCGTATAGCCCACGTCGATTGATGATGCCGGGCTCCCTTTTTTGCCCAGGGGCAGGACCTGCCCAGCCCACCTTCTTCTCGGCGGGCTGTGGACTTGTTATTTGCTTCTACCTCCTCCCTTCCCGGCACTGCGCATGTACACGGCAGCTTGGCGCGGGCTATGCAGGCTAGCTGCCCGTGGGGTTGCAATTGCTGCGTGGCTGCATCGCGGAAGGAGCTGAAGGACAAAGGAACGTGGGGGAAAAGGCAAACAAAAATAGAGAGGCAAAGTTGCCCTGTGCTGCGGGGAGATTCCATAGAAGGCCGTGCATATTGACATGGGCTCATCCTTGTTGTGGGATCGCATCCAAGGACGCTCAGCAGGATGGGGTGCATTTGCATGTAGAACTCTGTCCGTCTGTGTTTCTGCAGCTGAGATGCAGCTTTCTCACTTCCCGAAGGATTTCATTTACTTAACCAGTGTATGATTTACCAAAAAATCTTGAATTCAAAAAATTGACATAATTCCGTACGACACGATTTCTCAACAAGGAAGTCGAAGAATCGGCATACTCCGTCCGCACCAGGTCAGGAGAGGCGGCTGCAAGTACTGTAAACAGCAAACACCACACTCGTTCGATTAAATTATCAATAACGTATGGAGAGCTGGTGCGAGTCAACTCTGACCGCCATTATGCTCGAAATATGCAGCAATTCTTGTCATGGCGTAGTCTATTCGCCAAGCCTCTTTTGACTACTGCGTGGCGTGGTGAGATGATGCCGTTATTTGCCCGGCCTGGCGTTTACGCCGTGGAACATGAAAAAAAGGGAAAAGAGGGAGCCAATGGGATGACAAGGCAAGGGATGCTAGACTGCACAAGACAACACACGATTGCTCAGCTCGGCTGATTTGGCTGAACGGGGTGCTTGTCAGGGTCGATGAGATGTTACCATCAAGAGATAAGTTCTCGCCCTGGTTGACAAGACGTTCAGCCGGCACGGGGGCGGATTTAGATAACACGGCACTAGGCTGCCGCTCTACTGTAACCTTGTTCCTCCTCTCCCCAACGCAGCAACGTTGGCCAGCGACCCTGCCATTGGTTCGACGACGGCATACAGCGGCAAGAGACGCAAGCAAGCCACAACTTTGTTTACTTGACAGCAGAATCGGGGGAGCAGACTTTCCGACCCCGCCATAGGCTTTCCTCTCCCGGAGCGTCCTTCCTGTGTCCTTGCCATTCAGCCGTCGGGCAGCGATGAAGCTGATTGGTGCTTCAGTCTGGTACGGCGAGAGAAACCAACCATGACCAGGGTAGTATTGCCCGAAAGGGAACGGGGCAGGGGGCGGCGGGTTATCAGGAAAGAACTTCCTTCTCTCCGCATCGGCTTTTCTGGGGGGGATAAAACTTTTGCCGCTGGCCAAGTGCTGAGTGCTAGGATGATTCCCCCTTTCCAATTCCCGCCTTTCGTTAGTTTCGCAGGGTGGATATCTACTGGTAAAATGAGTCCAAAAAATGACAAGAAAAAAAAAGAAAAAAGAAAAAGAGCCATGTCATGGTGATGAGCAAAATGTACATATGTATGAGCACTGGATAATTAACTCGACAGAAGACGAAAGTGTGGGGGTGGAGTTGGCCGGGGGGAAAGGGAAGGGGGGGGGATGGATGGCGATAACCAGGATGATCCCCGATTTGGAAGAAGATACGAAATAACTAGAACAAGCAACTACAAGTTGGTGGTGGCGTCAACATGTGAAATGAAGCGCCGAGATTGATGAGCAATCTGGGGAAAGGGGGGGCGTGCGGAGGAGGATATTCTTTTTTATTATTCTATGACGCTTAGACAAAAGGTCCGTTCCATACTTGCGTCTGGGGAAGGCTTTTTGGCGCAAACCTCTAACTAGATGAGCTTGTCCTGCCAGATTAGAAGCAACCCACGGAGGGACCATACGACTATTCCCCGGTCGTGGGGAGCGGGGGTGTGAGGATGATGTGCACTTGGCGTCCAAGATATCGCAAGAGAAGCAAATGGATGCTCATAGTCATAGATAACAAGATAGATAATACGCTAGCTACGGAGGTCAAGCGCAGTCTTGCGGCGAACACGTGCATGTCTGGCAGTACTCATTCCAAGGAGGACCCCGTCTCTCGTCGGCTTCGCCGAAGACAAGTGCGCCTCGCCTCGCGGCCCCGGAAAAAGACGCCGCACCCCCGGACTTTTGATTGTCTAGTTTACCCGCCACATGCAATCATCATCCCGCATACTCCGGGACAGGTGTCAAGTTGAATGTTCTGCAGACTAGTTATGCCGACCAAGCAAGCTTCTTCACAGGCCGTCCGTCCTTGATTCCCTGCCACGTCTTTCTTTAATATATGTACGTTTGGCCCAAGGAGGGGGTATGCAGTGTTACAGTGATTGTGTGGGCAATTTTTGAAATGATCAATATCAAGGGCTCTTCCTTGGAGGCGCAGCTTCGGTGCGCGCCTGTATTGCGTAACGGGCGAAAGGACTGACCGACGGCGTGTCTACTGGAGCAGGGCTCGGTAAAGGAAGGCTCACCGTGGGCTGTCAATCTAAATATTCATTTCGTAATTTATATAATTTTTTTTCCCTTTGCCATCTACGATGAATGTAACCCTCCCAAAGCCTTCGACCAATTATTAAGGGCAAGGGGCGTCCATTTAGATGCCAATGGGCGATCAACAAGCTCCAGCCTTCGTCGTACGGCAACGATTAGATGGGTCATCTCGGTACATTTACCTAACTTTTTACAGATATCGTCGCCGGTATATACAATCCGGGCCTGGCTATGCAGGGCAATTCTCTTGGTTATGGACAAATGGACACCCACCGCCCATGCCCAAGGGCTCGGCTTACACGAGCAAGTTATTGACTCGCCATCAAGGTGGTCGCAGGGCTTGTCAGACCACCAATCTCGGTGTCACCCAAAACGGCTACTCCAGGCCCTGGAATGACACACCCATTGGCCCGCCTGTAGGTGGCAAGCCGAGAGTATGGGGAGGGGGTTCGCGCTTCTCGGCAGGTCCTTTTGTTACGTTGCAGTCGGTATGTGTTGTTGTGCTCACGAATATGTGAGTGACTCTTTTGTGTAAGAAGAAGCGAACCCCTGGGCGCTCGGCTCAACACTTTCTTTCTGCCGGCTGCAGGGGAGGGACGGAGGCCGGTCCTCAGATTGGTCCCCCGGATTGCGAGGCAACTCCGTGCAATCGTCCCCGTGGGATAGTTAGTTGGTTACCTATGCCTGTCCGGCGTCTAGCCCAGTCGATGCCTGGGACGAGGCCGTGCTGCTGGCCATCGAGTTGCGACAGGCCCCAGCGCTTATTACAGCTTTATTAGCCTACTGCAGATGCTGGGGCGCCCTTCTTTCATTTATTACGGCAAATAGGTCCCCGCCGTAGTTGCCGCCCTGAGATGGGCCTGGCTTGACTCCAGCCTCGGGGATTCTCGGAGCAGCCCTTTCCAGGGCAGCGCTGTCGCTTCTGAAGAAGTTTCTGAGATGTACTGCGCTAGGTAGGGAGAGAATTTTATCTTGTCCCCCACGTGCATCGCATTCCAAAACGCGGGGGGAGGGGCAGTAGGAGGGTACCTGGTTTGCAGAAGCAAAGAGATAGAAAATATGGCGTTATAATAGTTTGATATCGACCAATCTTTGACACACACCCGCGGAGCACCTCAGCCAGCCCGGGCAATGGCACGCACAGCTACTCCGCTGGGCGCTGGGCCGGAGCCGCACTACGGAGCGCTCCCAGTGGAAAAGGGCCTTTTTGCCTTCCCAATGTGTACATATCTTGGGGTAGTTTTGCCCGCAGAGAGGAAGTCGACGGCACGAGGCTTTTTTTTTTTTTTTTTGCCTAACCCATCCCCCTCTGACCCTTGCCAACATGGCTTGAAGATGGGGGTGTACCCGTGTAAGTGCCTATCAAAGCGCGGAAAGGGGCGGCGAATGTCTGGTACATATGAGGGAGGGTATAAACGAGGCTGTCTCATTTGTAAGTGTCACTAGTCATGAATAATATAATAAAAAAGAGGAAAGAAACGTCCAAGAAAAATACAGCAAAAGTGCCGGCCGGGAACACGGGCTAGAATTGAACGAGGCCGGCCCTTGCAGCAGCGAGCTGCAGGGGAGCTGTCGGTGCCATTGAACGAGTCAACTCCCGGCATGCCTTTTCTTCAGTGTATTTTCTGTCGTCAGGCGGGCTGTTGCTCCGCCCCGAGAGAGTCGCAGCAGCAGCAGTCGTAGGCTGTGTACATATGCATGGCCTGATCTACCCTCTCGTTTTGAATCCCGCTCGATCTTCCGATGCATAGTACTATATTTGCCTATAGACCAGGTCCCCGCGTCCAAGGTCAGGTCCCCGCGTCCAAGGTGTGTGTGTGTGTGTGTGTGTGGTTGTAACTGAACTGTGCTATTATGTTATGTGTATGTGGGACGACAAGGCGGCGAAAAACGCCCATCAAGGAGGCTGCCATGCGGCGCGACGTTGCTGCCGAGAGGAGAGCTACATGACCAAGTCAACGTTGTCAAAAGTCAAAAGGTCAATCATAAAGATGAAGGGTTTCATTCGACGCGACAGCACGGCTGGTCTACTTGCCCGCGTTCCCGAGTGCTACGCTGCGAGTCAATGAAATGCGCAGATTGCCTGCTTTTCTTTTGTTGATGAAGCCTGGATTGCCGTTGTCAAAAGTACGCTACATTTCTTGGATGGCATGCATATATGCGCGTCGACTGCACGGGGTGCATGGTGGAAGAAATTCTTGATGTTTCTACCTACCTACTTCCTGCATCAAGTCCTTGGATGCTGTGCCGGCGAAACCCGCTCCGCAGGTCGACGGAACCGGCCACGGTCGTCTACCGGCGCAAATGAAGCCATCCCTTGAGGGCATCATGTAGCATTTTTGCTTTGTCTTAATCGAAGCCTGGTATAATCGAAGCAAGACAAGACCGGCTTGGCCCACAGAGGACCGAGCAGCCTTCGCCGAGCGCCGTCGCCTGGTCTGCTCCAAAACATTGCACCGGCCATCGTTTCCCCTTATACTTGGTCGAGCGAGCCCTGGCGCATCCCCGAAAAGCTCACTGAGAAACAAGATGATTTCAGAATTGACGATGCCCGGACAGAGCCACCTTGTCCAGGTTCCGTGGCCCGCCTCTGCATGCCCGCTTTGGAGTCGCGCCGAAGCCTTTGCATATGATGTGCGCGCGCGCCAAGCGCATGGCACATGGGGCCCGTGGGCAGACATCAGTCGCAAACTGACGCCATGATGTCCGGAAAAGACAAAGTCGACGTCGCCGGGGCGGGCGAGTCATAATGACGGTGTGGATTACAGGGGCGGTTGAGCCGCAGCGGCAAGGTTTCATCATCCTGAAAAAAGGTCCGGCCGGGGCAGGACTCGCAAATCGGGGCCATTTTTGCATCTTTCAGATTTGTCACTCGCACCACTGTTGAACTGCGTTATCGTGAGAGACGGGGGCCGCCGCCATGTACGGGCTACGGCAAAGACAACATCAAAGCAAGACCCAGCTGTCGTCGTGCAAGAGGTGCGTGCGCGGCATCAATTGCCATGTAGCAGCTCGGAACAGCTTGCAGGCATGTCAAGCTCGATTCCGTCGGGTGACCTGCTCCGTATCATGCATGGAAACGGGAATCGTGCCTATCAGTGCACCTCCGATCTGTATACACAGCTCGCAAGGAGTAGTGTTACGTGGTATGTTTTTGGGCGTCAACCTTTTGGACCTCGGCTCCAAGGTCCCCCGCTGTCCATGGCTATCGCTGCAGTTGCATGACCGTCTCGTCTTGTTGTCTGTGTGTCTGTGTCTGTGAGTACATAACTAATTGCTCTGGGCAGGGGTTTGGTTAGTAGGTTAAATCGGCTTGAGACCGCGCGCACGTGGAGCCAGTTGCCTGTTGTCATATAGACAGGAAATAAAAAAAATTAAATAAGTGACAAACATAATCAGATGATAGCCAACCCGCACCGGATACCCAAATGGGAATTGGGTGTCAGGTTAATGAGGGCCGTGCGTTGGCCGTTGGCCGTTGGCCGTGATGAGGCTGGGCTTGGTCTGGGCTGGGCTGTTGGTGCTGAATAGCCGAGGTTAAAACAGAGTGAGGCTCAACAACGCATAAAACTGGTAAAAAGATGCCCATCATCGCGTTCGGCTATCGCGACAGGGATTTGACTCGCTAGCTCGTGACCATCACCCCCGGTTCCCCAACAAAGAAAAGCCCGGCCGCTTTATCCGCAATCGGGTTCGGGAAGGTTTTGCCAATGATTCAGCTCTCCCAGCGTGGTGTGGCGGGATCGTGCATACCTATCTTTGGCGATGCTTGACACCTTCTTCTCTGACGCAATGACCGGTTTCACATGCTTTTTCGCAACTTTCACTATCTCTTCTTCTTCACTTTTCCCTCACCTCACCAGAAAACCCCAGTCGAGCTTGGTCCTCCCCCGCTGGCCCCCCCAATCTTCGCTCCCCCCCCGGACGGCGGCTGGGGGAAGGATGGGCCCTATCGCAGAGCCTCATGTTCAGTGTTGCCACGTTGATGTTAATCGCACACCCTCCGACGGTCTCCGTCGCCTGGAATCTTTCTCTCCGTTCGGTAGGTACTTGCTCGTATTGCCGTCAGAAGTAGTCGAATCTCCGACACTGTAGACAATTGCTTGGGGGGCGTGCGAAGACGAATCCCCGTCAGGAAATGGGACCGTACTCGAAATGGAATTGCCATATCGCCCTACAAAAAAAAAGATACTTGTGATGTGGAGAGTGCGCGTGTACCTCTCCTGTTTTTTTGGAGTATTCGAAAAGCATGTGTTGATGGCAAGCCAACGCCATCGGTACAGCTGCCTGCGTCACCCAGCATCGAGGCGCGGTCGAACAGAGGGCTCCGGTCTGAGCCAGGCTGTTGGCAAGCTGTCCTGGGTAAATCGATCCCTGTTCGCGTTTCTGAGCCTCTATATCGTTCAATGGGCCTTGACGTTTACCACGTTCGCAGCTCGTGTTCGGATAGACCACAAGAAAGCTATCAGTTTCTGCTGCCCCGTGGAAACGGCGTCAAGTCTTTGTTCATCAGCCATCAAGCCGACGTCATGATGAGGATCTCGGGCCGGATCTTTTGCATGCACGATCAACGACAAGATATTCCGCTTTTCCACGTCCGATGCAGCGACACCAAACATGTTGGCTTCAAGTTGGACTGCAAGGATTGACTTCCCAACTGCATGATTTCACCAATCACTCGCGCTCGGTCTCCCATATGTCCATTGCGAAACAATGCGGCTTCTCATGATGCTCGAAATAGTATACAATTTGTACAGGGAATCTGTTGCCGGCGGCGAAACAAACTCTTGCCCCGAACGACGGTCTCTCACAGCAGCATCAATCCCACTTGACTCCAAACATGGTGAACGACTTCTTGCCGGAATCGGATTTCTTCGCGTCGGCGTTCTCGAGATATATTCTTCCGTGCCCCTTGACGTCGACAAACAGGTACTTGTACTCGTAATCGGAGTGGCCGGGGAGCTTCACCATATGGACTTGAGCCACGCCGTGGTTGCGTGGACCTTCCACCTGTGTGGCACGGTTAGAATAACTTCAATCACGGTGACAGCGCAGGTCTTACATGAAAGTGCATGAGGAGGTGATGCACGCCGTGTTTGTCCACTCGCTCCGATGATCTATGATGGCATCAGTACTTGCATCGTCGGCCCGGTTATCGCACCTCTCCCAACGTACGCTAGAGGTCGCGCGCGCTGCCACTTGTTGTTAGTCTCCTCGCCGTGCGCGAGAATCTTTTTTGCATCGCCGAAAAGCTCTAGGCATCGCTCGTCCTTTTTGATCTTGTCGATGGCTCGGTTGAATTGGACCGTTTTGCTGTTTGGCGAAAAGACGTCTGTCCACAGAAAGTATCCTACTCCTCCCTATGGCCACACGATCAGTAACAATTCGCAGAGAGCCAAAAGGAAGTGCACAGCCGCGCTTGGAGAGCACTGACTGTGAGCACGAGACCGACAAGGACTAGTCCAAAGTTGAAGCTCTGTTGAGTGGCGCGGGCCGCCTTTTCGGGGATGGAAAGCTCGGTCCATGGGACGTATCCATCATCGTTGAATGGCGTTACTCCTCGTCTCTTTGGCCCTAGGGGAGTCGGTCCTTGGCTATTCTGTGTAGCATACGATCGAGCAGCTATTGAGGCGCGCGAGCCGTTGGCCCTAGCAAAGAAGATTGTCGCGGGGCGCAGGGCCGTAAGGGAGTTGACGGGTTTCATGATGTTAAATTTCGCGCGCCCATGTCATCAGATTCTGTCTGCACAATCAGAACCATAAAGTGATTCAGTATCGCAGAGCTACCAATGGATGAAGTTGATCTCGTGTAGTTGGGTTCAAAGTATCACCCAAGTCAATTCTGGTGGTCGAGGGCCCACCGCCCTCGGCAGAATATCCGGGTGGGGGCGTTTGCCAAAGTCCATCCAATGACGGTGGGCGATTTCCCTTCATGCCACTTTACCCAAATAGCCCTCTCCCTGTTGTGTCCTCACCTCCAGTCTCCCTATTTCGTATTGTCCATACTCCGCGAGCGACCAAGCAATTGTTTTGATCGCTGACCATCCATTTCGCATTTTACATGATTACGAAGTCAACTCTCCCCGCCCGACTTGCTTAGTATTGACCGTTTGCACCCATTTCGCCCCCCCCCCGCCAGCCGTCCGCCAAGATGAGTGGCCTCGCGACGAAACAGCAGTCGCACAAGATCTTTGAGAAGCTTAAGTCGAAGCTGCCTAACAAGGTTCGTAAAATATCTATTGGACGACGCTCATGCGGCAGCTACGGCTAACAAATCCCGTTTGCGACCAGACCTGCTTCGACTGCGGGCAAAACAACCCCACCTGGACCTCCGTTCCTTTCGGCATCTATCTGTGTCTCGACTGCTCCTCGAACCACCGCAACCTCGGCGTTCACATCTCGTTTGTCCGCTCTACGAACCTCGATCAATGGCAATGGGAACAGCTGCGGTTGATGAAGGTGGGCGGCAACGAGTCTGCGTCCAAGTTCTTCCGCGCCAACGGCGGCACGGCCGCCCTCAACAGCAAGGACCCCAAGACGAAATACCAGTCCAATGCCGCCACCAAATATAAGGAGGAGCTGAAGCGACGTGCCGCAAAGGATGCGCAATCGTACCCCGAGGAGGTCGTTATCACGGACGGTGCCGACGACGCTTCCTCGACACCTGCGGGTGAGCCAGATGACGACTTCTTCTCTTCCTGGGACAAGCCCGCCATCAAGCGCCCTACTCCCCCGATCTCGCGCACCGCCACGCCGCCCGTAGTCGGTCGCACCCCGTCTCCCTTCATCAACGCCGGAAAGGACGGCTCTCGATCTGCGTCGCCCCTGGCCAAGCCGGATGCCGCCGCCGACGCTAAACCCACCACCAGCCGCACCTCGTCCGCGGCTCTGAGAAAGACAACCACCACAGGCGCGGCCCGCAAGACCAACGTGCTCGGGGCCAAGAAGACAACAAAGCTCGGTGCCAAGAAGGTCACCAGCGACGTCATCGACTTTGACGAGGCAGAGAAGAAGGCCAAGGAGGAGGCTGATCGCATCGCCAAGCTCGGATACGACCCCGATGCGGAGGAAGAGCAGACGCCCGCGAATTCCGGCTCCGCTGCTACTATCATTTCACCGACTCCCGTCAGCCCTGCGCAGGGAGGCTCATCACATACTCGACAAAAGTCGAACGCCGAGGTAGAAAGGCTCGGTATGGGCGTCGCTCGACTTGGCTTTGGTCAGATAGGCGGCCCCAAGGCTGCCGCCGCCAAGGATACCAAGAAGAATGCCGGCGGCTTTGGCTCTGTTGGTCCCGTCAAGGCCCCCGTTGGTAAGCTTAATTGTAGAAGAATGCGTTCAGTCTCCAAGCTAACATGCCTCATTTTCAGACGACTCGGATAACTACGCCCGCAGCAAATTCGGCACTCAGAAGGGCATCTCATCGGACGAATACTTTGGCAAGGGCGCGTATGATCCCAACTCGCAGGCCGAGGCCAAGACTCGCCTGCAAGGCTTCGAGGGGGCGACGTCCATCTCGTCTAACGCTTACTTTGGCCGCCCCGAGGACGAGCCCGAGGAGGAGTACGGCGACCTGGAGTCGGCCGCCAAGGACTTTGTGCGCAAGTTTGGCATCACGGCCAGCGACGACCTGGAGAACCTGAGCAACCTGGTCGGCGAAGGTGCCACGCGCCTGCAGGGTGCCATCCGCCAGTACCTTGGCAACTAAGGCCCGTGTCAGTAGCCGGACCTCCAAGGTTGATATGACCTGGAGTAAGAAAAACAAGAGCACACGAAAAAAATTATTCTAGTGGCGGGAAAGCATGAGCAGTCTGTTTTTTACAAGTAGAAAGGGTTTGTGGGGTGCTTAGAGGCTATCGGGATTGACGGGGGCGAGTTTGAATCTACACGCAACAAGGAGCATATTCATAATTTTGCAAGACTTTTTTCCTCCTTTTGCTTCTTTTGTCTTTCCTGTGGTGACGATTTCGTGTGGGCGCGGACATGGGAAAAAACGACCGAGGGAGGATACAAAAGTGGCTTATCAACTTGGGGTTATACTGAATTACAAAAAAAAACCGAATTCTAGAAAAACTGGTTAATATGAGTGACAGTGACTCGCTACTTTGAAACTCACCTTTTACAGTTTACAGTAACTTGGAAGATTAGAAGATGAAGCATTCTGCAACGATACGTTCTTTCCCCAGGTTGATGCTGTCGTCGCGGGACAGGGTTCGGAGATTCACCGGGGATTAGGTTCGCGCTTTCACCTTGCCCCTTTTCTCTCCACAATCTTCTTCGGTGGTTACTCGAAAAGGGCAAGTGTCCGGAGTGAGCGAGCGCGCTCACCGGCGGGGGCCAAGATAAATTTGTGGGGAAAGGACGGGCGGCGTGTTCGGCAACATGGGCGGCATCACATGTCAGCGCAACGCTGCGTGGTGGAGAAGGAGAGGCTTGCATAGGACTGGCGACGTCACAGGACAAACTCGAGATGCAGTAATGTGGCAGCTGGTTTTAACAGTATTTTTCCATTTTTTGGAATCGTTATTCAGATGCTTTCTAATCTACAGGATATATGACAAAGGAAGTAACCAAGAAACACCGATAGCCCAAGACTAGCATAAGTAGAGGCATTGCACATGTTTCATCCATTTCTTTTTTCTTGTTTCGGTTGTAAATGGCATTTACAGCTTGGCAATCATCTTGTTGCCGCGCTGCATCCAGGCGACGGCATCGTTGACGAACTCGTCAATGACACCACGGGCCGACTTTTGCTCGTTGACGACGGCGGCGCACTTGCCCATCAGGAGAGGGCGGAAAGCATCGATGGGGTCGTCGTCCTCGTCGATAGCGAGAGCCTCGATGCCAATCTTTTTGGCGGCCTCGCCCATCTTGTTCTTGTCGCCGGAGTCGATGACGTCCATGAACTTGTCAAGGTCAGCCTCGTAGGGGATGGTGCCCTTGGCGGCAAGCTCCTTCATCTCTTGTTGACGCTCCGTCTCCCAGTTGTTGATGTAAGGGTTGTTGTGGACGCGCATGGGGCGGCCGGTGAAGATGATGGTGCGGATGTTATCGTCATGACCGGCGTTCTTGACAGCCTCCTTGTGGACCTTGGGGGCGCCAGCCTCATCCGTCAGGATGAAACGGGTGCCGACCCAGACACCAGAAGCGCCCATCATGAGAGAGGCGGCAAGCAGCTGGCCGTTATGAATACCGCCAGCGGCGATGACCTGGACAGGGCCGCCAGTGAGGGGGGACTTGGCGCTCTTGACAGCCTCGACGACGGCGGGGATGAGGACAGTAGTGGGGGTGTCACCGGTGTGGCCACCACCCTCGCCGCCCTGGGCGCAGATGATATCGACACCAATGTCAAGGCACTTCTTGACGTGCTTGACGTGGCCGATCATGTTCATGTAGAGGATACCGGCCTTGTGCAGGCGGTCGACAACGTGCTTGGGGGGGACACCGACGGCGGAGACGAAGAGCTTGGCACCGGACTCGATGATGATGTCGACGAGCTCATCGAGCTTGCCCTTGGTGTAGTCGTGGCTGCGCAGAGCGAGACATGTTAGCAAATGCTGTTCTAGAAGTCATCTCGTCGAGAATGGCCGAGTCGAGCCTTGCGCATGCAGCTATTCGTTGCGCAGTTGACTGCATGGTGCATGTGACTGGCCTTGGACTAGCGTGGGCGCGAGGCGGAGTGACCGGAGTTTTTCTGTGGTTGCGAGTTTGCTTACTTGGTCTTACGGGCGCTGCCGCCGACCTGGGGGAGGAGCAGGTCGACACCAAAAGGCGCGTTCTTGTCGTCGAGGTACTCCTTGAGCTCGTTGATTTGCTCCTTGAGCATGTCGGGGGTGTAGCCGACACCACCGATGACACCGAGACCACCAGCGTTGGTGACAGCGGCAGCCAGCTTGGGGCCGGCAGCGACGTTCATGCCAGCAAGCAGGATGGGGTGCTTGATCTTGAAAAGATCGGTGATGGGGGTGCGGATTTGCTCTAGAGGGAAGAAGGACTTGTTAGCGATTTCTCCGGAGCTGAAAAGGGTTTCGGATGCCGAGATGGCGCGGGGCGAGAGCGCAAACGTACGAGGAGAGGCCATTGTGACTGGTTATGTGATGTGTGGTAGGTAAGGAGGAGAGGAGGAGAGCAACGGTAAGATTGTCAGGTTGCCTTGAGTGAAAATAGATAGATGGACAAAAAGATGGATGAGAGGGAGGAGAAGGGAACGGATGGAAAAGCGCAGGTGGCAAGTCTAATAACGGATTTCTGGATGCACGGAGCGTCGCTGGGGAAGCAAAAAGAGCCGAGGCACGGGCTCGGAAGGTGGCAGCCACCAGAAGAAAAAGGTGGGACCGAGAGCGCTGTAGAACAGGTCCGTCAGGCCCGAAGCCGCCTATAGGTCATAAATACAGGGGCACTTCTAGGCGTGGAGGCGCTGGAGGATCCCCGTGGCTCAGTCTGGGGTAAGATGCCGAGGGACAACAGCGACACTACCTAATAAGCGGCGGTGATGGACCGAATGGCTGCACCTTGAGGCGAAGGTGACTGGTAGAGTAATCCGCGGAGTTCGAGGACGTGGCTTCGAGGGCATGGGTGCTTTTCTGCCTGCATGATTCTGGGTAGTCTTTAACTCGGATACCGATACCCCGCTGTCTGTCTGGCAATCTGCCTACTCGCCGCACAACATCACGAACAATGACAGCCGCTGCAAGACATCCCCGCGGGGCAATCACCGAGCTCACCAGTACGAATAATTATTGATGGATTACAGCGGCTCTCGTCACCCCTCCGGCGCCCCTCTTCAATTCCTCAACGCATATAGCCACACTTGGAGTAAATCGAGTGGGGTTTGCCGGCTATATCTCTGGCAACCATTGTGCTGGCCATTGCGCTGTCACAAGCATCTTCTCTTACCCGTCTGTCTCGATGCGACCCAGGCCGACAAGGTAGCGTGAGGTAGTTAGTTGATGCTGTTGTCCACTCGGTACGTACGAGCCGGTACATTAGGTAGTCTCCATTCACTAGGGCGACGACAAATCCGGAGTTGGTACTGATTGATAACCATTTTCCCCAGTTCTGCCCCTCAATCTCGCACCCGCATCTCGTCTCGCCGACTACGTCCGCTCGGACTTGGCGGCCTTCGCGAGCCAGATTGTCACAAATCTTCATCTTCAGATGCTACTTACTCCTTACGCCTCGCTGCACCCGTGATCCGGAAACTAATCACGCCCTGTGACCTATTAATTGAGCTTGTCTGTGATAGGCTAGGGGCTGTAGCGTGAAAGCTGGCCTGTATTACAGCGCCATCGTTCGTGACTGACAGCTGTTGGCACAACGGTACTTCAAATTGCCACGGAGTCCGATACACTTGGCAGGTACCCTCCGATCCAGCAACCTGCCGAGCACCGCTGCGTACGAACAAGGCGCCTCTGCCACTTTCAGTATCTACTGGAAAACAGGCAGATACCTTTTTTTATGCTACATCATGTAGAATGCTAAAGAGAAGGAGCAGTTCAATTGTTCTGAAACCCCGTCTACCAGGGCGGCACAAGTGGCCACTGCCGCCCTCCGCTGGCGCCTCCTAAAAATCCTGCTCCGCAGCCGCCGACCTCCTCAACCACCAGCCCATGAAAAACGATGCGTTGCCGATAGCGCGCACAGCCCAAAAGACGCACTCCCATCCAGTTCAATCGCACCATGCACAGTCGGCTCACCGCTGGGGTTCTTGCCCGCGCCGCTCGGCCCTCCGCTCGCCGACGCGGCGCGGGTTCTACTGATGCACCCCGTGCCATCGCGTCACGAGCTGTCGGCGCCGTGCTTCCATCCTCGGCCGCCGTGTGCACCCGTCGCCGCATCCTGCCGCGGGGGGCCGATCTGCTCGTGGCCAGCAGTAGTAGAGTTAGCAGTCACCGGTCGTACGCGGGATGCGGCTGCCGAGGCGTCAAGCGCACCACCACCGCGTACATTGCGCTCGGTGGCAACCTGGGCGACCGCGTCGCTGAGATTGAGCGCGCCTGCAAGGAGATGGACAAGCGTGGCATCAAGGTCACCCGCACGAGCAGCCTCTGGGAGACGGAGCCCATGTACGTGACGGACCAAGACCGCTTCCTGAATGGCGTCTGTGAGGTACGTTGTGTGTACTCTGTTGGCTTGGGTTGCATGCGCTTGTGGTGCCATCAGGAAATACTCAGTCATAAGCCACGAGATATTCTCGTGTCTTGATTAGAATGCTTTCCTAATTAGATACTAATTTGCCATCCCATCCAGGTCGAAACTGAACTGGAGCCAATGGCCCTGCTTGATGAGCTCCAGTCAATCGAAAGGGACCTTGGCCGTCGCAAACTCATCGACAAAGGCCCACGAAACATTGACCTGGACATTCTGCTCTACGGCGACGAGAGGATATCAAACGAGAGACTGACTGTTCCTCACATTGGCATCCCCGAGCGCGAATTCGTACTTCGGCCACTATCTGAGTGAGTTCCCCTGCCTCCAACAGATCCTCGTACTACAACACCCCTACTGATTAACCGCTACCTCTAGACTCATCCCCTCCAAGTCAATCGACCCCTCCAAGCCTTGGAAGCTCGTTCAGGACTACCTCAACGACCTGCCCGTCGGCGAGCCCCTCTCCTGCGTCACACGCATCTCCGCCCACGGCGCGCCGCTCACGCCGCTCACGCCCAACCGCGGCACGCGCCTCATGGCCATCCTCAACCTGACACCCGACTCCTTCTCTGACGGCGGGCGGCACAGCACGGCCGCCGCCACCGACCTCTCCGCCACCATCCTCGCCATGGTCCGGGGCGGCGCCACCATAATCGACGTCGGCGGCCAGTCCACCGCGCCGGGCCGCCCCGAGGTCAGCGCCGAGGAGGAGGCTGCGCGCGTGCTGCCTGTCGTGGAGCTGATCCGGAGCATGCCGGCCTGCCGAGACGTGGCCGTCAGCGTGGACACGTACCGCGCGAGCGTGGCCGCCGCGGCCGTCGCGCGCGGCGCCGACATCGTCAACGACGTCTCCGCGGGCACGCTGGACGCCGACATGCTGCCGACCGTCGGTCGGCTGGGCGCCACCATCTGCCTGATGCACATGCGCGGCACGCCGCGCACCATGAGCAGCCTCGCCGACTACCCCGGGGCCGGGGTGGTGCCGGCGGTGGCCGCGGCGCTGCGGGACCGGG
>NW_017387306.1:289941-294927 GCF_001636725.1 Cordyceps fumosorosea ARSEF 2679 | reverse complement strand
CGCGCACCTGGGGCACCGCGGCGACGGTGGCCGCGGCGGTGCAGGGCGGCGCGGACATTGTTCGGGTCCACGACGTCGAGCAGATGGCGGCCGTGGCGGCCATGTCGGATGCTATCTGGAGGGTCTAGGCCCGACAGGAGGGAAGGGAGGGAGTAGGGGGGCGTATTGCCGCCGTGGGTTGGAAGAGGAGGAACCGCGCGCGCGCGCCGCACACCCCAAGTCCCGCGTTGGGAGTGGGGGATCGCTTACATGATTATCTACTTTTTTTTTTCCCGTGGCGTTTACGATGTGCAGCGGCAGACAAAAGAGCTTATCCAGGTTGTTGTTGGCGAAACATCGCTCGCCGGCTGGCATCGAGTCACCTCGTTAGTCAGTCGGAGCAACAAACAGAGGGTGGTGGCAGAGGAGGCGGCGTCTATGGGGGGACAACGGCAAGGCATCTCTCAAGTCACTTCAGGTAGGGATGGAGGCGAGGCGAGGCGAGGCGGGAGGGTGGGAGGGGGAGATGGATGGAGGGAGGGAGAGGAATCCTGCGTGGCTATTTCTCTTGTTCGTTGCCTGTGTTTCAGAATGCAGCCTCAATCTCGGTACCACTCATCACGAGATTCGGCTCTCGCAGACAGTAGGAGGGTGGTGGCGGTCATGGTGGTGGTGGCGGTGGTGGTGGTGGTGGTGGGATAGACAAGGTCAACGCCGGAGCCGGGAACTGGTTCGGTTCGGTGATGCCAAGGTATCAATTAATGAGTACGTGTGTGTGTGACCTCTGGCTCCCTCCCGCCTCGTCCATCGTCAATGTATGTAAACCGCACATGGAGGAGCTGTAGGAAAGATACCACCGAGATGAGGGCTTTGGCTTCATGGTGTGTTGCACAGATATCTGTCTAATTGAAGAGAGCCCAACGACAATGATTCATTTCTATTGTGCCTGCCGACATTAAAGTCAAAAATAAAAATAAAAGTTCAGCCCCCCTCCTCTGGAAATATTGTTCTTTTTCTGGAATGGAGAGAGGCGAGGCGGCGACTTTCTTCCCTGCACATCTCTCCTTCCTGCCTAGTCAGTCCGTTTTAGTCCAACAAGAAAGACGTCACCTTGGCCTCGTTCCTACTCTACTAGCATCTATCAACACGCCCCCCTACTCACTACCTACCTCTCTGCTATGAAGTCACACGCCTTATCTTGGCGGGGGCTTCCTTGTTCTCTCTCTCCTCCACGAAAGCAAAACAACTGTTCGAATTTTCTCCTCCTGCCTCTTCCCGAGCTCATCTGCCGAACGTGCAGACCCGTTGTTTTAGAACAGTAAGCTGGGCGCGTCGGGCCTGCCTGCACCTCGTTCTATTAAGATACGGCAGAGAGATGTGAAGAAAAGTGTAGGTAGGTATGTGTGTATGTTGTTTTGCGAGAGCATCGCACGCACCCCCGCCGCCTCCTCCGTTGCCGTCGTCCCGGGCGGTGGGTCCCGGGTCGGTTGTCGAAGGAAAATGAGCAGAAAGAGGTTGATGACCCGCAGGTTTGGGCGAATCAGACATCGTTTGTCGATCACCGGTGAAGGCCTGCATGAGGAGCTGCATGAAGTGGCGTCGACCAGGGGGGGTGGTTTGGTGGTTTGGCCAAAGAGGAAGCGGGTGAGCAAGGGTTCGGGTGGGCTTGGTTTGGTCATTGTCTGTGTGGCTTGTCATTTCGTCGTGGTATGGTGAGAAACGCTTGCTTGCTTGCTTTCTGCCATCTTTGATCTTCACTCATTATAATTTGTGTGCATAACGTAGATAGTAGGTCTCGGGATATCTTACACGAGCTGCGTGTTCTGGAACCTTGGACGCCCCTCTGTCTCCTCTTCCCGTTGCTCTTTTGCGCCAGCAGCAGAAGTCCGCGGGCAGTCTGTCTGCCTGCCTGTCTTTTGCGTTGTGAGGACGACGAGGGAAAAAAAAGAGCTCAGTCTGTGGCTTGTGGCTCAATTCATTGCAGTGTGCAAGACAAGTTAGTTTTTGCTGACTTCTGAATCAGGAAGGAACGTCCGTTGCGCGCCAAGTCGGCCAAGCTCCCTTTTTTGGCTGACACCATCTTGTCTTCTTCCTCCTCATCCTCCTCGCTACGCGATACGAACGAAGCACAAGGATGACCAACGAACGGTTGCAACGGCCGGCCTGCCAGGGCGGGTTGGGGGCTTGTACTTCGGCTATGTGCCCAATCGAAATCGAAATCTCATCGTCCAGCCAGGAGAGCTCCTCTCCCTGTGATACTAGGGCTGGGCCTGTGAACGGCCGTGTAACACGGCACACGTGGAGAGGCGCAAAGTTTCTTCTCCCTGGACCCTTCTTCCTTCTGGATCTGCAGCCCGTATTACGGTATCGGTCACGGGTGTCTCTTCCGTTCTAAACTCTGACACAGGACGGTGGATATGTAGGCAGGTTGGCAGCAGGAATGTATCCCCGTTCGGACTACGCCCGTCGGCCGCGCATGAGCGAGAGTGAGAAGTTGTCTAACTGCTACTGGTTGGTATTACTGATTGATTGATTAACTGGGAAAATCACTACACGAATATTTAGAGCCCCGATTGATTGTCCCACTCACACGACAGCCTCCTTTCGCTCTTCAGCCCAATGAAACGGGTGCGAGGCAGTTTTGCATCTGCAACACGCCGCAATAGGAAGTCAATCATCATGCCATCTTTTCTTTCTTTTTTGTTTCTTCCTCTGTCTCGCGACACCCCTGTCTGTCTTCATACGCCCCCCCTTCCCCCCCCTCATGCTCACTCACTCTGTGTGACAAGCTGAAATTCGCGGTGCGGGCGCAACAGTCGCAGCACCGCTCTTTTCATGCAGCTAGCCGGGGCAACCTCCAGGCCTTTTTTTTTCTTTTTTTTTTTTCCTTTTTTTCGAAACACTCAAGTTGATTAACAGCTCGGCGATGGACTTCGGACTAGAACCGAACCTTGAATCCATTGCGGAGCCGACGATGATGGCCATCTAGATTGAAGGGGGGGGAAGCCTTGCCAATAGCAGCCTGACTTACCCGTCGTCACCTGCTGCCTGCGCATTAACTATCCCCAAAGTCCCAAGCGAAACGAAACAAGTGGTTGATTTGTTATTAATGCCGACGGTAGATCAATGCTGTGCGACCCTACGAACCAAGATTTTCGACGCAGTCCTGCTCTGTGCTTGGCCTACCCGCATCATGCTATGGACTCATAGGCTACAGAGACTGGCAAGGCTGGTGATGCGTGCTGCATGCTGCCCTGAAATTCCCGCGAACCCCGGTCCTCGGTAAAGAGAAAAAGTCCAAGCAGAGAGGGTGTAGGTGAGGCTGCTTCTACTCGACAACCCAAGACCACTGCTTTGCTGGCATCATGTATGAACAATTCGCCTCCTGGGCATATGACCTCATTGCAGCTGGTTGGTGCAATTGCAATCGCCCTCTCGCCGACATCGCTGCGACGAATGTTACGATGGCGATGCATCAGATGCCCAATTGCATTGGCTCTATTATGCGAGAGCAAAATGGCATAGATATGCACTTGTTGGTCACGCACCCACGCAAGTCGCCGGGATGAAAGACTGACTTGCTCGCTTGCATTCACTCCAAAGCTGCCTGATGACCATGTCGACAAGTCAAAAGTCCCCCCCACGCAAGTTTCAGCCGTCTGAATATTCGTAAACGAGAATAGACTGAAATCATCCTACTAAGCAAAAAAAGAGTTCTTCTCCGCACGAGACATTTTCTCCGTGGCGTTCCCCTGGCGTCACCCAATGTCAAATCTGGTGTAATGCAGATGTTATCCACCACCACCAACTTGTCAGAATCGTCGCACACGCCCCCCTGGGAAACTTAATCTCTACTAGGAAGAAAGTAAAAAAGAGATCAGGAGGAGAACCGTTGGTCTTGTGTTATGCGACAGGTCACGTCGGGAGTCTCACCCGGGCTCCCTTTGCCGTCGCTCAGTGATGTTTGTCGATTCATGACGAGGCTCTATTTCCAAATACCCGGGCCTTGGTACACTTTGCCAGCGGGACAAAGCAAGAGAGAAAGGGAATAAAAAGCAGAAAAAAGAAAGGAAAAAAAAAAGTGTGTGTTTAATAATGCAAGATGCAGCAGGCTGCGAATGTCAGGGGAGACGGGTAACCTTGAGAGGGGGCGTCAATATCAAACTTTTGTTTAAATTCATTTGTACCTTTGCTCCCCAGCATGAATACAAGAAAAAGACGTCAGATTGATAGAAACGATGCCAACTTTTTTTTATTACGTTAGCGATCCTCTTTCTTTGTTCAATTTGATGAAGAAGGCGGGATGGAAACAAGCCCACGGCGCGCAGATCGGAGGGGAGCGGGCGGGGTGGGAGAGGCAAAAGGCAGCTTCAGACGGGGCGACCGTGCCGGCATGGGAATCGACTGATTTTCATCTTTTCTGCGTGTTTTTTTTTTTTGAGAGAGAGAGAGGGGAGAGCTCGAGCCCTCCCTCTTCCTGGGTCTCGGGTCCTTGCCGTTGCCCATCAACCTCGTACACACACCGACAAAGGGAAGACAAAGACCCCCCGAGGTAGCTTGCATCTGGAGAAGGTAGGGAGGGGGAGGGATAAAAAGGTGGAGGAGGAAAAGGCGACTCGAAGACAAACAAGGTGATAAAAATAGTCAAAATTAAAGTAAGAAAAAAGTGAAGAAGAAATGCGCCGCCGCCGCCATTTAAACGCACATGCATGCACGCATGGGGGTCAAGCCCGAATCACACACCCCCCCAGACCAGGCCAAGTGCACGGATAACATACGGAGTAAATGTTGGAAAACCGGTCTGCGCTTCCTGCACCGCAACCTCGCGGCCGCTCTTTTTTTCCTACCTGCCTGTCTTTCTCCTTTCCTTTCAACACACCGAGCCACACGGCAGCACATGTGTGGGTTCGCTTTCCCTTTAATCTCGAGACGAAAACTCAAGTTTTATAAGTTTTGCAGTTTAAAAAAAAAGAAAAAAAAAGGAAAAAAAAAAAAAAAGGTGGCGTG